>NW_026923098.1:0-21554 GCF_032062105.1 Saccostrea cuccullata
GGTTCATTCTCATACAATTTTTATTAACTTTTTATGAACTCAAAAGTTTGCTTTTTACATGGAGAAGATGAATTTTAATCGTTCGAATGTTGGTCACGGAGGAGAGAAAGAGAGAAATGGATTACAAAAAGACACAACTCCTGCAAGTGCATATGACTGTAAGTCTTAACTACTTTTGTGCTCATATAAGTTAAATTAAATAAATGTGTTAACTAAAATTTGTTTTTTGTTTTTTATAATAGATAACCCTACGACTGATTATTCCAATCAATCAAAGGAAAAGACTCAAAGCCGTCCAACAAGTTTGGAAAGCCTGTAAGTAAAATTAGTGCACAATTAGGCAACACGTATAATTATTATTTAATTACTATCAAAGGTAATATATTACGAGATGTGATAAATACGAAAATTCTGTCAACCTTAAACTGTTAAGGATTTAATGAATTAAATTTTCAACGACTTTAGCTAAAGAATACTTAGACGGTGCTGTATGGAATATATTTAAAAAAAAAAAATATCTAAGAAAATATATTATTCCAATTTTAACAAAACATTGTTAAATACGTGTATTAAAATAAATATTTTTATTTTATGACTTAATACTGAATTGCTAAGACCCTATCATGACTAGGGAAAACAATCGGATGTAATTTGTCGGTAGGGATGTTTATACCTCTATGGCACTGGATCCACTGAACATGTATTTAGAAGTTCGACTATGACTATTTTCACTATTGTGCACTTTAAATGGACTTACATTATGATCAATTTTCGTAAATGTCGCATTTTATTCTAGTGAAAAAATTATTATCTAATTCTAAATTTAAAAATAAAAAAAAGGAATGTTTTGCATTGTTATAGAAAATATAAGCGACTTTATGTAGAAAAAAAATCTGACTTTTTTCTGAATGTGACTTTTTAGAGAGGTTAAAAGAAGAAACGATTTTATACTTGATTTGTGGATTCACTGTATCAAAGAGATGAACGAGCGAAATGTCAGGATTTTGACATTGGAGAAATATTACTCAGACATGGATTTGATGTATGAAGATATGAATCAACGAATTCAAGCAAGTGTTTCTCTCTCTCTCTCTCTTCATGCGTATCTGTGTTTATCTTTGTGATGCTGAATTAAAAAAAATATTTTTAATAGAAAATCAATGTGCAAGAAAAATTATTTCAAGTATGTTTTAAGGACGCTCTAAACACTGCACATTAAAAAGCTCTATTTATAGGGTAGTTTCAGCATTTAGAGTGATCTGCCCTTAGATGTAAGATTAAAGAAATTGTTCTTTACAGTTAATCACATGATTTGTAATAAATCAAAATATTTCAAGCATTATATAAGACCAAGAGTAAGAAATTTAATCAATTATTTTCATTAATTTTCCCAATGTAAGAAAATAACAGTGATTTCTGCTCACAATTAGTCCATTGTCTTTAGACATTTTTCCTGCGCAAAATGTTGCACGTACCCTATGTTCTAAATAAATGAAAAAGTCTCAATATACTGAAAGAAAAAAAAAATCGCAGGATAAACTTTTGAGGTTAATTAAATTTGTTTTTCTTAAAATATGTTTTAGTTTTCCTATCTAACTTTTAAAATCATCTTTCAAAAAGATATAACCAAATTCCCATTTGATTTTGTCTAATAATTCATGAGATATTGAGGCTCAAAAATGAAAATCGAAAACTCTCATTATTTTCAATGTCTCTCCCGTGCATCTGTCAGAGCCTTTTTTCTCCTATGCGTGGAATTTCATCAGAGTGTTTATCTTTCAAACACTGGCTATATTTAGCATGGGAAACCACGCAAAAAAATTAGTCAAACGGCGCGCGCATGCGTCAGTGAGAGGAATACAACAGTAAGTTGACTGGATTAATCAAAGTACTCAGAAGTACAGGGAGCCGGGCTCATTTACAGAGTAGAATGGATTTCTTACATGAATCACGTTTATATTCTGATGAAAAAATTATTTTAAAACTATCAATATAAATGATAAGACACTGACAGTGAATTTTTCAATCCTAATACCACGGTCCAATTTTGTCAGAATCAGAATTAATCTGGTACCGCGCAGCTGAATGTAAACAAACAGGCCAGTCTGGTTCCCTCTCCTGCTCTACCTCGTATGTGTAGAGAACTACGGTAACACTGATTATCAAAAATCCTTACGCTAATGAACTATGTTCTTTGACTTATGAAGTTTTCAGAGTCATTACTACTAATGTTTATTTTATATAGATAAAACTTCGTTTTATTTTTGTTCCTTTATTTAGCGTTTGTATTTTCTCAAAAGCGGTTGAGAGAAAGAACTATATTTTTGCACGTAACTTTAAAATGGCGACTATGGGGTCAACATCCTGCCTTGAACAGGATCACATAAGCCGGCAATTGCTCTTTTAGCAATAAGCCCGGCTAAAAACCAAATTGCGGAATTGTTTTTCAAATTTCGTATGAATGTAATGATTATAATCGTCTACTGTATAAATGGCTGCTTTTGTGGTAGTAAGGTGGCGATTTAAAAGATGGCAGGACGAATAACCCGCTCGTAACATGACTCTGTTTCGTATTAACGTCATCGTCACGGTTGAGTGAAAACAATTCCAGACCCTCTCTGACAAAGGGTGACAAGTTTTATGGGGAAAATTTACAAAAAACTGCTTAGTAAACCGTTGTTGCCCTTTTCATTAATTAGGCAATTCGAAAACAAGACCCCATTGAACTTCCGTAAACTGTGCCAAGATTGCAAGAAATTCACAATGTCTCTTAATATTGAAAAACGATGTGCATACATGTACCTCATATGCATCAAATAATGCAACAAGATTTGTTGACAAACTCGCCTTTATCAAATTGGACTTTTTAGCGTTATCCCTACGTGACGTCATAAATTTTACGGTTGAGTAATTCTGAATACTGATTTTGGTGCACAGTTACTAAATTTCTCTTCCGACCAATTTTAGTACTTTTCGGTCAAGTGATCAACATTTTTTCGAACATTATGCTTCCCTGCGTTTCTTTTTCCTTTCAGTATATATCTTTTTCTTAGTCCAAAAAACAGTTTCTGTCAGTGTTTAGAGCTTCCTTAATGCTAATAATTTTATATATAACATTAAGAGTTACATGTATCTGATGTTCCTTTTTAAAAATTTCAATATGTTAAATATTTTTGTTTTTTTTATGATAAAAAATGACCAAAGAATTAACTTGAATAGATCTTGTTAGCTGCAATTTCTATTTTTTAAGTTGCTAATCAATCGTTCTCAAGCCTTGAAGAAATGTAAATTGTAATTAAATGGATAACACAAGGCAGACGTGGGTATTCACCTAAATTCTACATGTATAGTTGAATGGTTAATTATAAAGACTATAAACAAAGACAACAACGATTCTATCGTATTCGAGGTTTCAGTAGACTTATAATCAAAATGACAGTTAATCTTTTTCTTCATTTTTTAGTTGAAATTAATTTATTTTTTAATATATTTTTAAAAATAATATTACCTATAAACCGCGTACATGTATTTATAAACTTTACGAGGAAAGTCATTTTGACGATAAATGCAAATATATGTACAAAATTTTATGTATGCATATTTATGTAGTACTTAGAAAATTGAATGCATTATATCGAGGATAAGTACAAAAGCTGGCATTAAAAAAATTAAATTATTTTCCACACTATGATAGTTTTTCTTGGAAAAGTTTGCCAACAACATTTTTAGATCACTGGGGTGGTGGGTGATCTTGGTGATTATTTATAGTACAGAACGAAAAGGGTGACGTTTGACCTACTTAGATAACCAATACATATAGAGCTTTCGAATGATCCACGCTCTGGTAGGTAAACCGACAAAGAGAGATTTATTACTTGTACACTGAAAGAAAGCGACTTGCTCCATCATCCAAATAGTTTTCATATCATTATTTTCTTGCTGCATTTTAATTTTTCATAAGTGTTTTGAAGAATTAAAAATAAATTATTCAAGTAATTATTTGTTTTTTTTTTTTTTTTTGAAGAAGTATTTTGCTAGTACTAAGATTTTCTCTGTATACCTCAACTACTGATGTACTGTTTTTCTAACCAATTAATCATTATTTTCAGGCGATGGAAGAGAACATCAGTTTTTCAAAAGAGCCATCTAAGTGATACATATGTGTGGAGGACATCCTAAATAATATCTTAAATGCTTTATTTACAATGGTTATGATGTATAACAATTAAAAGGTTCAAATATATTAAAACATGCTGATGATTGCTTGAAAATGAAAGGCATCTTCTTGTGATTGATTAATGGTATAGATACTTCTTCATAAATTTATGTGTTAATTGCGGGAAAAAAAATTAGAAAATAAAATTAAAGTGATCATCAAAATGTATTACTCATTAATAATAACTTTCAAGAACCATAATTTCAAGTGCACATATTTTTCACATTTGTATATTTTACTAAAAAGACATTAATTGAAACCTGAGATAACTTTTTGTAAATTATGATGACTCTAATTTACTTTCCATCAACTTTCCTTACTTTTGTAGCAATATATCATTAACGGGTGCATAAAGTTAATGTAACCGTCATTGTAGCCAGTTGGCTAGAGCGCTCAGTCCGTGATCAAAAGGTCGAGTGTTCGAATCATGACCGAGACTGACTTAAGTCGATAAAAATTAATAATAACTGTCCCTTTGGCAAGCGCTTGGCACTACATATAAAGTGAAAATCACTTGTTCTTCGGAGGAGACCTTAAAATACGAAACCCCGTGTCACCCACGTTGGCACGATAGGCACCCCCTTGCTGCTCAATGGCTCTGAGTGTAAAGTAAAGGCCTAAAATATTGATTTCCTTCACTGATACATAGAGACTTCTCTATACTGTATGAGAAAAAAATCTCAAATAATACGTTAAACAATAATCAATAATTCGAGTTAGCTCTCCTAGTTGATGTTATACGCAAACGCATGCTCTACGTACATGTACGAACAATGTCTAAAACAAGGCAAGATTGTTACTAACAAGGTGATGATGAAATTAGGATATCAACATCATCTTTATTCATTTTTTTTTTACACGTTCTAAGTATGATACAGTTACCTTGTCAGCAAATTCAATTTATCATTAAGACGAATGTTGACTGTTATTTTTCTATCCTTATAATTATTATATAATTATTAAATTATATTTATTATTCTTGAATTATTCTACCATAATTTACAAAGTGCATTATCTACAGACTTCTTCGTTTGCACGATCATGGTATGCATTTTGCAATTTAGATTATTATACTTTCATGTTAAATACTAAAATTTGATTGGTTTAGACGCAGTTAACAATCCGTTCGATTACCCTGAGCCTTAGCAACACACGTGACAACGGGTAACACAACGGTAATGCCACATGCGTGGAAATTATGCGCGTACGGTTCACTGTAGAATTCTCAAAACGTCAGTTGCGCGTTTGAAAGAACCGGAATTAACTTGACGTCAATAAAAGCTTGCGTCCGATATAGCTTACTTGAAAACAACAAACGACAGACGATACATGCTTGCGAGTGTAGGAAACATGCTTGCGAGCCAGAAATAACGAAACTTTACATGATAAATGACTCTAATTCGAGTATCAAACAAACAATAAGGAGATTAGTGAACCGGTGAGTGTGAAAGCTTTCTATACATGAACGTAAAGACGATCGACGTTGACGCGTCGGTTGACAATAGTTTTCCTTGGGGTGTCAATTTCAAATGTTACCCTCCAAAACAGGCACCATTTATATAATGTTAACCATTCTCACATCACATTACAAATTGAGGAAATGCTAGTCTTTTGTCTTAATTTGAAAATAAAACAAAACATATCCGAAACACAATTTACCACGTTATTGTACAGTAATTTAACACATATCTCTACTGGATTTCTGAAGTTTAATGAAAGCCCTGCAATCTTCATTATTATTAATTGCAGTTCAAGTAAAATGTAACCTTAGTCTATATCATTACCCTTTTCCAAGTTCTATATCATTACTCTTCCCAGGTGTATATCATCACTCTTTTCCAATGTGTAATCTGCTTTATAAGAGACATATTTGCGAGAACATTCCATAACGTGATATAAATGAAATGTGTACTCAAAAATTATTCATTCAATTAATTTTAAAAGATATTAAAAGTTTTTTCAGAAAAAAATAAATTCGCCAATTTTTCGAACTCCCATTTTTTTTTCCAAATGAATTTTTTTTCTAACAACAGACTTCTTGACAGCTGGCAACTTTAAAAAATGAAACTCTTAAACTCTGAAATATTTAGATTGGCCGCCTGAAAATTAGTATTGCTAAAAACCATTCTAATTCTACGTATGTCCGTTAAACCTGCAAAGTCACATCTAATATTTAAAAAAAAAATGACTATTATCATTATTTCAAAGTTAAACGTGACTAGTATCTTGGAAGGAATTTGGAAATTTCTACTACCAAACTTCTTGTTGTCAAATGTCATCAGGTAAAACAATTTATCATTAAGTCAAATGCTCAATGACGTTTTTCATACTAAATGTTAGGTCATTATTTACACACTGAATTGTCGACATATTTTCTCCTTATTTCCCGATTATGACAAGAAGCACACGACGGGTGTGACTGGTCGGCAAGAGATGCATACTCATACATGGTACCTGATCCCACCTCTGATGTTTTGGAGGTCCGTGTTTGCCCTGCACCAATGAAATTTGTATTGTTAAAGGGACTTTCATGCTTGAAAACTGTTTTTTTTTACTTCCGTGTATTTCATTGTAATTGGCTTAAGATCATATGTCAATTTTTGCACCGAATCAGTCATTTTTGGGAAAAAAAGTGAGCTTGCTGGTTACACCAAATTTGACAATAATGATTTTTGTCCTGTAAGAAGATATTAAGTAGAACAATTTAAAAAAAAAATCACACTTTGATTATAACCTCGATTTTTCCATGTACTTCATCTTGGTGTTCTTTATGTAGCTAGTTTAAGAATTAAAAATCAAGATAATTCACTCTGGATGGACTAAAAAAAACCCTTTGAGAGTAATAAAAGTGAACAATTAAAGTGGCGTCTTTATGAAGGAAATTTTTATTTCGATAAAAACGTAGTATTCATCAAAATACATGTTAATGTTTCCATATCGCCTCATAAATTTTGTACCGTAAAGGCAAAAGATCATATCTTCTTCAAACTGAGATTTGATTTAGTTAATAAATGCTTATATTCATATTTCGTTATCAAACTAAAATTTATGTCCATGTTCGTATTAAAACATTCAGATTTCTAAAACATGGATTAAACTTGTCCCAGACAGAATTTCATTATCATTCAATCAAATTTATATAAGAAATATTGTTCAGTTTATAAACAGCCTTAAAATGTTTATGTAACTACAGCCTAAAAAGAGAATCCATTGTAAAAAGTGCTTAATCATCAAAATCTGGTCTGTGAAGTGCAGAAATGGCAAACTTAATATTTCAGCGGGGTGTTATAGTTATTATTTATAGTAACTATTTTCTGGTAGGTCGGGTAAGTGCGTATGGAATATTTTATGACTTAAAAAGGAAGAAGTAACACAGAGAATGGATTCAAAATCTTATTTGTTTTTTTTTATTATATTTTAAATTTTATTTGTGAATCATTTTTAAATGCCTGAGTCATAGAAAACGCCATATATAAAAGAATTGAAATTCATTTAATGATAGCTCAAGCCACTGCCATTAAGGGGAGACAGGACACATGTCACATGACTAAAAAGACATATTACGTCATAATCGGTGATGATATACATGTTAAACGTTCTTAAAATCAACAGTTCTTGTGTAATCTTATTCTAAATTCTAAAATTGTTTTTTAAACATTTAATTTTAGAAATTATTATTAATAAGATTTTTAAAGATCTTGCCATCATTTAAATATTGTGAAGTTGCCCAATCCACACATTTGTGTCTCATTACCCTGCAGTCTGACGTCAGTGACGTCATAGACGTAGTGTTTGAATTCTCAGTGCAGCGAGATCAAGTACACACACCCGTCATGATCAGTTTTATTTCATAATTAACAGGTCACAGTCAATGTATCGTGATAAATTTCTGAAGCAGATTCTTTTGAATTAATATTTTTTCGTGTTTAATAGCAGAGATTCCCTCTATTTAGATAATTTTGAATGTTTATGTTTTCGTGTGACGTCACAATTGATTTCCCGCACTCGGAAAATACGAACGTGAACCGTATTTATCATGCTTACATGTACGTCCAATTCAACGATGTCCTGTGCGATATTGATGAGGTAAGTTTCATCCTGTGATATTTATGCAGTAAATAATTACGATGAAGGACTGACATTCAATCGTAAATTATAATAATAATAATAATAGTAAATTTGTATAGCGCCCTATTAAAAATAATTTACTCTGAGGCGCTGAACAGACACTATTTCAGATATACAAGTAGTTAAATACAACACAATAATCATAAAAACAATAATCATAAAAACATAAAACCTATAATCATTCTAAGAGATCGTAACTAACATAAGAGTAAGCTAAAATTATATTTTGCTAGACTAAGATCAAATTGAGATCACATTAAAATTTTCAAACAATACACGTTTATTTTAGAAATTTAGAAATATCTATTGACAGAATTTTTTCCAAATGAGGTTTTTGTTGTTGAAGCTGCCTTGAAAAATGCAGAAATTATCCCACCAAAATACTATATAAAATTAAAACAATTGCTTTCAGATAATTTAAACACTATGAATATTCTGAAATATTTAATTATATAGTGTTATCTATCAAATTTATCGTTTGTACGTAAAAATTCGCATTATGGACTCCGTTATGGGCCCGTAAACATAAAGTATCTAAACTCCATACAAACTCTACACAGGGCGGTATTTGTGGGGCGATATCTTTTAAATAAGTCAAGAAATCCTATGAGAGGACCGTTTTAAAATGTTAAGTACATATTAAATTAGTAATATAAAAAATACGAAAAAAATTCACTGACAGGAATTTTTTCAGTGAAAGGTCGTGTACCTCCTTAAAAATAATGAGAAAAAACTGTAATTGGTAAAAGGTGTCACTTGGGGTTGGCTGAATTAGTTCTATGCTTAACGCCACCTATAAACTTCAAAACCTACGAGGGCGGGTGAAAAAACTAACAAAATTGTCAAACAAATGATTCTTTACTCATCCACATGAATAATAAACTGCAAAATATTTGTAATCATGTACAAACTTAAATGATCACTTTCAATAAACCAGTACCTCTAAATGATTAATTGTTAAGACTTAGCTCAAATATACTTCACAATGTTCACAGAAATCGTAAATACTGTCCATTTCTATGGAATGTAGCTTTTATTTGACAAAGGTAAGAGCAAACAGGAACTAGAGCTTTAAAAGATACCGATTTGTTTGTTTTTCTTTAAAGTGCCAATATCTCCGAAACCTACATGTGCGGGTGACGTTAAACGTAGAATTATCTTTGGACAGCCTAGTAAAATACTAGTGTCATAAATTATTTTATTACATTTTTACCCGTGAAATACCGTAATTTATTCATTGAATATAATTTGATATCATGTCACAGTGTGAAAGGATATCAAAATGATATCCTGTCACAGTGTGACGAATATCAGAAGTGCGGGAAAACTCTCGATTTCCCTTCCCATAACGAAGATTGCTGTAAAAAAAAATCTTCCTTGACCTAAAATAAGATAGATGAAAATAAATAAACTATTCTGACATCGAATAGAACTGTCAAAATTAACAAAAAATATGTTGCTAAATCCATGTTTACAGTGTTTTCATCTCACTTAGCTATGACGTCTCAACCGCTCAACTATGACGTCATGAGCCTATGACTGTATTACAAAAAGACAGAGGCAAAGGAAAAATCAAAGAATCTTTTTTGAAAAATGTAATAAACAGGAAATTCAATGTTTTGTAGTTGAATATAGAATTTATTTCACTCGTGAGACGGGATTTTTTGATATTTTCACTCGTGCTTCGCACTCATGAAAATATCAAAAATCCTGTCCCACTCGTGAAATAAATTCCATATTCAACTACAAAATATTGAATCTCCTCTATATACAGTATTACGTATTTTTCAACATAAATGTACCCGAATTGCAAGAACGATCTATACTATTATTTGAAGATTACTCATTCTAATTTTCTTCAATTTAAATTTTGAGATCCAGATTTTTTTTTAGTTTTGTTTGTTTGCATGGTTGATGATTAATGACTCTCTCGAGAATATTTCACTCATATACACCCCTTCTAATGTGTTTGGTACCTTTTATTTTTCGGTGTTCTTCAAATTATAAAACTCGATGAGTTCAGAGTAGCTCTGGTAGTGGCTCTGACGAGAGATAGCGAGACTACAGCGAGATAGGGTAAATTATTCACGGAAATGTGGCTAGGAAGTGACTAGCACGTGGAGATAATGGTAAACAGAAAAGTTACGTTGCGTTTCAGTTTTTTACCACCCTATAATATCTGTAGAAATGCACTTCATTCGATCTCTTACATTCATTCAAACTTACATAAATATTTTCTAAACTACAATTTTCTGCAGTCATGAATTAAAATTTCTTTTTGGACAAATATTTCATATGAGAACCGGAACTATATTTTTTGGCGTCAGATTAGCAAATGAGGCACCAGCATGTTTTTAACTGACCAATCAGCTGAATGAGAATTGCATTTTGGGTTACTACGAATACTACAGGAATTTTACGGTTGAAAAAAAACAAGGAAAATCTTGTGGTAAATGAAAACCATTTTTTAAAATTCAGTATTATTTTCATGCTCACAATGACAAACAATTCATTTTTAAATAATCGGTGGAAGTCTAGGTTCCGCAAAGTCATACTGCAAAGTGATTTCCGTCTGTATTAATTCCTTTGTTCAATTGTTGTACTTTCGGTGAATACAATTGTCAGGTGGATTCCCTGGCCAAAACACATAATCACAAGTATAGGTATGTAAACAAAATTTTGTCCATTTAAATGCTTATGAGATGCTGCTCGTTTTCCTTACCCTTGAAGCGCTGGTGTTCTAAACTACGGCGCCGCTGGAGGGCCAGGTAAAAAAATATTTTTATTTGTTCGGACAAATTGGAAATTCGTTCGGACGAATTAGTTATTTGTTCGGACGAATTAGATATTCGTTCGGACAAATAAGAAATTCGTTCGAACGAATTAGAAATTTGTTCGGACAAATAAGTTATTTGTTCGGACAAATTAGTTCTTTGTACGGACGAATTAGAAATTCGTTCGGACGAATTAGTTATTTGTTCGGACGAATTAGATATTCGTTCGGACGAATTAGAAATTTGTTAGGACAAATAAGTTATTTGTTCGGACAAATTAGATACTTGTTCGGACAAATTAGAAATTCGTTCGGACAAATTAGTTATTTGTACGGACGAATTAGAAATTCGTTCAGACGAATTAGTTATTTGTTCGGACGAATTAGATATTCGTTCGGACAAATTAGAAATTCGTTCGGACGAATTAGAAATTTGTTCGGACAAATAAGTTCTTTGTACGGACGAATTAGAAATTCGTTCGGACGAATTAGTTATTTGTTCGGACGAATTAGATATTCGTTCGGACGAATTAGAAATTTGTTAGGACAAATAAGTTATTTGTTCGGACAAATTAGATATTTGTTCGGACAAATTAGAAATTCGTTCGGACAAATTAGTTATTTGTACGGACGAATTAGAAATTCGTTCAGACGAATTAGTTATTTGTTCGGACGAATTAGATATTCGTTCGGACAAATTAGAAATTCGTTCGGACGAATTAGAAATTTGTTCGGACAAATAAGTTATTTGTTCGGACGAATTTAGAAATTCGTTCGGACGAATTAATTATTTGTTCGGACAAATTAGAGAAATTGTGAACAACTGTCAGGACACCGCGATTAATGTGCGATTTGCACCAAGACGTTTCATTTTATTTTGATTCTTTGCAAAATAACTTTAATGAACAACATTATCAATAAATATTTTGAAGATAAGTCGTTTTAATGTTGATCTCTTTCTTTTAATTTTTATGTACATATTCACTACCCCGCATTTATTAATCATGACATGTGAATGATTTTTGAAATACATTTCTGATACATGTGTCGCCGAGATGTGGCTGAAATATTGCCGATTCGGCGTAAAACATTCAATCAATCAATCTGGTACATATGCAGTGTATAAAATGAATAAAGGTCCTCATTGAGTTTTTAATTAAATATTCCTGTTTGTGAATTAAGAAAACTTCACAAAAATGAACCTGTTCGTATTGATCCCAGGTTGTTCCTATGACTCGCGAGCCGGTGAATTAAAATGTGAACCGGTCAATCTGGTATATTCCCTAGTCCAATGATTTTTAGAGCATACTTATAGCCCCCTCCCCTTATTGGAGAGGTTCATGTAGTTGAAAAAACTATTTAATTTCGATTTCAGCATTTCTTTATACTTTTATACTTTTTTACATTTGAGTACCAATTCGAAGGTTTGATAGGCCAATGACTCACATAGAAAGGGGAATTATGAAACCAACCTCTTTTATGGGGAAAATAAATCATGAATGAATGAAAGTCAAAATATTTTCAAGTAACACCCCCCCCCTCCTCTATTTAAAAACGATCGATTGTCTTAATCATTGAGAAGCTTAACTTGCATTAAACTATGTTGTGTTTTTAAATTTTACTGCACTTTCTAGGAACGTACATGTATTCATCTATTTTTTTATCCTTTTCCCGGAAAAGGGCGTGTGTTTAATTTGGTCAATATTATACCTGCATGTTTTAATTCATGCGCTTTTCTGATATTTAAATAAAAAATAATATTTATATAGATCTAGATACTTAAAAATAGTTTTTAACGATCTTAGAAAGAATCCATTGGAGATGGACTTATGAGATTCCCTCTTTTTGTTCCTTTATCACAAAATACTTAAATGTTGGAACAGCGGTATAGAAGCAAAACTATACAAATGTCCTAGCTAGTAAGCCCCACCTTTAAAAAAATTAGACCCATCGACTGTGACCTCGAATAAGAGGCTCGATATTTTGAGTCCGAAGTTTATTTAATATAAATTAATACAATACAGCCACGAAGCATCGTTTTTGAAAGTGTGGGGGGGGGGGAGCCTGAGAAAAAAATAGCTACCTGAAAAATTGACGAGCAAAAAAAAGGGGGGGAACTCAGGAAAAGTTGCCCAAAGGTGACAGTCCTATTTCGTGGGGGGGGGGGGGGGGGGGGGGGGGGGGGGGGGGGGGGGGGGGGGGGGGGGGGGGGGGGGGGGGGGGGGGGGGGGGGGGGGGGGGGGGGCTTACTTTTCCAATGCCAATTTTTTCCCGTACCAATTGTTTGCAGTAGGAATAAAACCCTTAAGGAGTGGATCTCATCTTTTCAAAGAAGCGGTAACTGACCACTGGCACCCCAGTGTTACCAATTTAACACCACCAGCAAAAGTTAAATTGGTCTGGTAGAACCAGATCAGGGATGGGAGTGAAGAGTTTGATAAGAAGTAACTGACCCTCTGAATTTAATAGTGGGCTCTCAAATAATATACTTTCAGAATGGCAGACTTTAGGCCTATAATTTATACCGATATAGAACCATTATTTCCAAATATTTACAATCAACACACCCGACTTTAATAGCACATGTCTAGTTGCTACGTGTGTATGTCATGGTCCAAAAAGCATTATTAAAAAGGGATGAATCCTCCTGAGTAGACAAATTGTATATCTCTCTTTACAAGATAATATGTGCAAACATCTAATTTATGTCCGAACAAATATCTAATCCGTCCGAACAAATAACTAATTTGCCCGAACGAATATCTAATTCGTCCGAACAAATAACTTATTTGTCCGAACAAATTTCTAATTCGTCCGAACGAATATCTAATTTGTCCGAACGAATAACTAATTCGTCCGAACGAATTTCCAATTTGTCCGAACAAATAAAAATATTTTTTTACCTGGCCCTCCAGCGGCGCCGTACTAAACAAGACAAGAACTTCATTACACATATTTTTTTCTAGTAAACAACAAATCTTTCATAGTTTCTAATTTTTGTATTTTGTTTATAAGACATTTTTTTTCACATCATTCACATGATCATAGATTGATGTGTTCGAAGTAGAATGTATTTGGCGTTAACATTGCTATTCATTCAACGATTTGTCAGTTGCTCGTGGCAAGATCCTCTGTGCACATTTATAACAATAGCCATATAACAGGTCGGAGAGAATACTCGAAATCGGGTATTATCCGTGAAATCGCGTATAATACCTGATATTAGGGTATCGTTGAATCCGCGAAATCGGGTATTCCGTGCAACTTTCTATAAAAACTAAAGGATAAAGCAACGGCGCATTATGCCAGTTACTGTTACTTGTACATCAGTATCTTGTGGAATTATTTTTATTAAACCCAATTTATATGGTTGTCAAATAAGTTTAAAATCACACGACAAACACTGCTGGGGTAACAAAGAAGACACGATGGCGTTATTATTTTTCAATATAATTTCTAAAATCAAATATCTACACTTCTTTTGTCTTTATTTCCCATTAAAGTATTCCATATACTTAATTTTCTAATTTGTGCACTATTCACAAAATGTGAAACTTCAGAGAAATTAAACGACTAACGCCGTGTTATGTATTTTTACTGAAAAATGTATGGCGTCCCTTTCACGTGAAATATAAATTATTCCTAAGAGTTAGAGAGTACAGTATAAGAATCATAATTGTATATCTCTGCCATAATAGAATACCAACGTTATTATAAAGAAGAAAATAGAATAAGATTAAATAAATACTCAGGGGAAAACAGATTGAAAATAGCTAATTGAAGGTGAGTATTCTTTTTAATGTCAATTTTTATTCAAAGACATAGTAAATTTTTTGGTTGCATTTTAATCGATACAATATATGCTGTTTTACCTTTATTTTATGCATATCTGTGAAAATTGAGAACGAGAAGTCATGAGAACAGGATTTTCTTGTTTTTTTGTGTGTGTGTGTGGGGGGGGGGGGGGGGGGGTTATAAATAAAAGTCAAATATCGATACAATATATGCTGTTTTACCTTTATTTTATGCATATCTGTGAAAATTGAGAACGAGGAGTCATGAGAACAGGATTTACTTGTTTTTTTTTGTGTGTGTGGGGGGGGGGGGGAGGGGGGTTATAAATAAAAGTCAAATGAATACATCTTTTCATGAGCTTATGCATTGAATTTCTCAATATAGATCGAGGTACAGTCATATTCAATTATGAATTACATAGTCAAGTTCTCACATTTCTTATAGTTTTTACGTTTATGAACATGTTAATAAACAAACTGAAATAATGGAGTGTTCAGTTGCGCCTTGGAAACTCTTGTCTTACTTTTTGGGAATATAATTCCTCATCGAACATTAAAATTTCATAAAAATTGTAGCCACTTCCTTTCTTTATTATACTATTTGATAGACAGGGTAGATTTTACCTTCTGTTGTCTATTTTACGTACTTTTTTTATATCACTGTCTTAAAACCTCATTATAATATGCTATACAACGCACTGATTGGTTCTAGACAATATGTCACAGTTTTCTTTTATTTATTTTATCTGTGATACTTATTACTCATGGCAATAACTTTTCCTAATACTCATGTATAAAGAAAAAATGTGTTAAAAAAATAAACGTGGAATTAGTTACTGGTAGTATCATATTGTGTCAGAAAATAACAGGTTGCTTTTTGTTTACCTGTATAATTTTTATTTGATGAATAAATCTTCCCTGCAGTAAAAAATATATAACCGAGTTTAAACGACCGTGACATTCAAAGACATAAAGCAAAAAACTTTGCATTAACATTTCATTCAATAATTGCGAAAGGAGAGGTCTCTTGGACACATGCAGAACACAGTCAGGTTGTTTTGTCAGAGGTGGTCAAGAAGCCTTTAGCCCCCCCCCCTTGAAATTGCCAAGAAATGGTAAAATATTGATGAGTTAGCGAAATTAAACGATCAACAGTTATGTTCTCTCATAAGCTGTATTCCTGAAACTATCAGTCTCTGCTAAAATGTTGAAGACATATTCTGCAAATATGTATGAATGAAAAAAAAGATTTTCAACAAAAAAAAAAAGAGAAGGAGGGTTTTTTAGCCGAAATTTTAGACATTTTTATCATTACATTATTTATACATTGATAAATAAATTTGATTTTATGCACAAGATGAATGTGAAAGTAATTAATGACGCATAATTAGATACGATAGACAATCCCTTGTTTATACATCGATGCGATTCAGAATGATTTCATTGAAATCATCGGAGATCTAAAGAGGAGAAATCATACCATTTCCGTGTTCATATCAGAAGTGATGCCAAGGTGTAATGCGGATGTTACTGAAATTAATGAGTGCATAAAGTATATATGTGAGGAGTATGGTGCTACGCTTATCGAGACCAGCGGATCATTCAAGCACTGGAATTCCCCTTCCTTTTGGAGAGATGGCATTCATTTGTCTGATCGCGGTACTTCCTTGCTTCTCAAGCTGTACAATACCCATGTGAAAATCCTTAAGCAACGAAGGCCCTCATCTGTGCAAACATGCTTTTACTGTGGAGAGCAAGGCCATTCCTCGCGAAACTGCCGACATGGAAACAAAGTTGTATGTTGGTATTGTGGTGAGCATGGTCACAAACAAAAGTTTTGTACCAGATAGGGTCACGGCAATGAAAGCTGTGCCGGTGATACGAATAACTGTCCCACTATCAATGTCAAAAATTATTTTGATCCTTTGAATAATCTCTGTTTTGACTGTAACGAATTAATCTGCACCTGTTCTTTAATTAATAATTGCTCAAATGATTTAAATCTTACATCAGAACTGATAGATACTTGTTTTAATAAGGAAAACACTTTTTCGAATCTTAAACAAACAAATCCTAAAAATTCTTCTCCAAAACCAGATACCTCAAATGAAATAAAACAAAACATATGTAAATCAAATCTTGGTTTAATGAAAAAGGGCCTACATTTTATTAATTTGAATGTGTGTCACATTATGCCAAAATTAGATGAATTGGTTTTGTATTTACAAGAACAGCTTTACACTGATATATTTTCCTTATGTGAAACATTTCTTGATGAAAATATTAATGATTGTAGTATAAATATAAAAGGATATTGTTTGGAAAGAAAAGACAGAGTAGGAAAGGCTGGTGGTGGACTTGTTACTTATATTTCAAATGATTTGAAATGTAAACGCCGTAAGGATTTAGAAATAAGCAATATTGAGACAATGTGGCTTGAAATTAATCTTAAAAATTCTAAACCTATACTTTATTGTTCAGTTTACCGTCCACCATCTGCCCCCTCCTGCTGGGTAGATGATTTTGTCCAAGAGTTACAGTGCGCTACCTGCTGTGACGACCAGGAAGTGATTATTGCAGGTGATCTCAATATTGATATGCTTAAAGAACCCCCGCGGAGTTGGTCATCTGCAATTGTAGACTTTGGTTTAACACAATTAATTAACACCCCAACAAGAATTACTAATAGCTCTAAAACTCTTATTGACCATTTCTACACTACGCACCCTGCTAACATATGTGAAATAACAGTACCCCCTGTAGCGATGTCTGATCATTATCCTATATGTGCCACACGAAGATCTAACAGCATGCAAAGAAAAGGCAAACATATTGAAATACAATACCGTGACTTCAAAAATTTTAATGAAACAAACTTTTTGCATGATTTAAACAATGCAAATTTTGATGAATTAATTCTACTGCATGATCCCAATGACATTTTAAACGGTTTTTATGATATTTTCAATGCTATAATCAATAAGCATGCAAAAGTAAAAACAAAGCGTGTGAAATCAGAATTCCGCACTAAATGGTTAACTCCAGAAATAAATAATGCTAGGAATTTTCGAGATCAATTTCATAAACAGGGAGACATGGATAATTTTAGACTTTGGAGGAACAAAGTCACATCTTTAATAAATAATGCAAAATCTGCGTATTATAAGGAAGTAATTGAAAATAGTTCTACTTCAAAGGAAATGTGGGGCCACTTAAATCAGTTAGCCTCAGAATCAGACAAAAACTCATCTCCTTCCAATATAACATATAACGGTCTAGATCTTGATAATCTACAAGATATTGCAAATGCATTTAATGAGCATTTTGCCCAAATTCCAAAAAAATTAATAGATAATCTTTCGTTTACTGCTTTCAAATCAGAAAAATTGAAAAGATACACGGAGACAAAACTTGGAGATCAAGACTTTTTTGAAATCCCTTTGATTAATGAAGAAAAGGTATTCGAAATGTTAAAAAGACTTGATGTAAACAAATCTGCTGGTATAGACTTTCTTGGACCTAGATTGCTTAAACTGTCAGCTAGTATAATATCCAAACCTCTAACACACTTGATAAATTCTAGCATAATCAATGGATCTTTTCCTTCACAATTAAAGGTCGCAAAAGTAACCCCATTGTTTAAAAAGGGCGATAAATCAGACCCAGGAAACTATCGTCCAATCTCGATTTTACCAACGATATCGAAAGTTTTAGAGAAGCATGTACAGTGTAGCAGAAAATATACGCATCTTTACTTCTCACTTTGACTTGCTAATGAAAGCACAATCTGGATTTCGAGAACTTCACTCATGCCAGACAGCTCTCACAAAACTAACTGATGATTGGTTGCATGCAATAGATAAAGGAAATTTTGTAGGTATTACATATCTGGATTTTAGCAAAGCATTTGATCTTGTTAATCATGATATACTAATTAAAAAACTTGAATGCTATCACTTTGATCCAATATCAATTAAATGGTTTAAATCATACTTATATAATCGAACTCAAAGTGTTAAAATTGGTGCGTACACATCTGAATCACTGCCAGTCACAGCAGGTGTGCCTCAGGGCTCTATTTTAGGTCCTTTGTTGTTTCTATTGTATATTAACGATTTACCATTGTCTGTTGAACATTGTAATATTGATATGTTTGCTGATGACACTACAATGCATCTTCATGATAATAGTATTTCGCGTATTGAAACCACTCTTAATCATGAACTCTGTCAAATACAAAAATGGTGTCAACAAAATCAGATGATTATAAATACTGATAAAACAAAGTGTATGTTAATGGGAACACACCAAAAGAAATCTAAATTAGAAAACGTTAATTTTCATTTACAACTTTCCGATCATCCCCTTGAAAATGTAGAAATGCAAAAATTATTAGGTGTTCACATTGATCATAATCTTCAATATACTTGTCATGTAGATGCAGTTTGCAAAACTCTTACATATAAATTATTTACTTAACGAAAAATCAAAAAGTTTCTTCCAATGCGTACTAGAAAACTATTTTATAATGCTTTTATCCTGCCATCGATTTTATATTGTCTATCCATTTGGGGCAATTGTCCTCAAACACACATGGACAGAATCTACAGATTACAAAAAAAAAGCAGCTAGGATTATTTTAAATGAAAAATATGATACACCTTCAATGCCTTTATTTAACACTTTAGGTTGGCTAACAGTTTATGAACTTTTATATTTACAGAAAAGCATTTTAATGTACAAAATATTTCACGGAATGTCTCCTGATTATATGCATAATCTTTTTGAATTTCAAAGTTCTGGATCATACACTTTACGATCAGAAACAAATTCCGAACTTCGACTACCAAAATATAAAACAAACTTATTTAAAAATTCTTTACAATATTCAGGGGTTATTATCTGGAATGAGTTACCAATTAATATAAGAAATTCTCAATCCCCTGCAATATTTAAAAGAAGTGTTGAAAATTTTCTACGTATAAAACGCAATGATTCTGTGTGATTTTTTTTCTTTTTCTGTATACTGAAATGCTGATGTTTTTATTTGTTTGTAACATACTGATTGATTATTTATTGTCTCATAATTGTAATTTTATTTATTGTATATATGTATATGTGCTTTTAAAGAAGGCCCTGAGGAAGACTAGTGTTTGCACTAATCGGGTTACCTTCTCTAAATAAAGTATTATTATTATTATTATTATTATTATACATGGCATTATATCTTGTGTGTGAAATGTGTTTCTGTATAATTTGATTTATTTACAAATTGTTCATGTTTGTCGTGTTGATGTGGATTTATTATAAATTCCCGAATTCTGATACTTCACAGTTCTGTTGTGTTGGGAATGAACATGGGGAAGATGCATATACTTTTAACATTATGAAAAATATAAAGCAAATCGAACGCCTTTTTGTGTGCAGATCATGAAATGCACTGAGCTCCACGGGTATTTGTTGTCTTGAGCGCATTAATCTTGACGCCCAGATTCTTACTTGGCTAGTGATACCTTTAGAAAACATTTGTATCTAGATGAAAATTAACTCGGCAACATGCGCCATCCCATAGTTTATGTTTAATTAGGTAATTACACCTCCTATACACGATTTCGCGGATTCAACGATACCCTAATATCGGGTATTATACGCGATTTCAAGGATAATACCCGATTTCAAGTATTCTCTCTGACCTGTATAAGGCAAACAAAGGTTTGTCATTGTAGATGATATGTTACACCTATTTTTTACCAGCGTATCGGTCGGTAGTGAGCTATAATTTTCGAAGTAAAGTATGATAAGATACAGATTGTTTTTACCCCCTCCCCCCTTCCCCCTTTAGCCAACCTTTTTCTGTTTGAAATCATAAAAATCTTTCAGAAAGGTCTTGAAACACATTGTTACAGGACATATAGACTTAGCAATTTTCTGTTTACTGCCAATTTTATTTATAAAACAGGTTCTACCCTACAACCTTTGAATAGGTTAGCCTTAACCACTTGCCTTGAATTTAAATCACAATAACATTAGTGGGGATGATATAGAGACACCGCTATTTGTCTGTGGAGTGCTTCATTTTTTTTTTATCTATGCTCGGCACCCAGGGCCATTTGAGCAGTGAGGGATCTTTTTCGTGCAAACATCTACTGCGGAGCGGAACCTACGGTCTCGTCCGAAGCGCCGGTCTTCATGTCCCACAGTGGGATTCGGACCCGCTACGTAAGGATCAACTCCTTACCCTAGATCTTCTACTCTAGAGCAGATGCTCTAAACACTGCACCATGCGGGCTACCAGATTTTTGAGAGGAATTAGGATTGAGACATAGTTGAGCAGTTCTTGAGAACTTAACGAGCAAAATTTATAAACACTCTAGATGATACCCCTTATATAAAAAAAAGTTCTGTTGTCATGTACACTGAAAAACATTTTTCATTCAATTGTTAGCAAACTCATGAAATAATACTGCAAAAGATACCAAAGAGACTGACACATCTATTTCATATCTGGATATTTTACCTGAAAAAGACGTTTATGGTAATCTAACAACCAAGCTATATGATAATCGTGTTGACTTTAACTTTTCTATCGTCAACTTCTCTCAGTGATAAGCAGCCAAGGTGACCAGACGTGTTTTTTACAGCT
>NW_026923099.1:0-21343 GCF_032062105.1 Saccostrea cuccullata
TCAGTAAAGCCAAACGCAACTTTGAAAAAGGATATTTACCTAACTGGACCACGGAAATATTTACCATTGCTCAAAGAGTCCCCGGTCGGTATCCTTAGGTGTATCGAGTACAGGATTACAACAAAGAGGAATTGGAAGGGACGTTTTACGAGAAAGAATTACAACAGATCATTAAAAAACACGACGTGTACGAAGTGGAGGAAATCTTGGGGTATAAAAAGCGACGAGTCGGGAAGAAAATCATTCAAGAAGTCAAAGTCAGGTGGAAAGGATATCCCCCTAGTTTCCATTCATGGATTCCTCAAACGGATCTCATCCAGTAACTCCTCATTGGAAATTTTGTGGAGAGCATATTCCTCGAGAGAAATTGTGTATTTTGCACAATTATTCATTTATTTCCCTCATCATCACCAGTGTGGTCATGTTAGCTTTGCACGATCCTAATCGAGAATATTGGATGGTCTGTGTGCGTTCTTCGGTCGGTTACATCATGCCTAGTCCTACCATGATGCATCAAACCCCTACGATCAAGAAGACGAATTCACGAAGTTAGTGTCTATATAAAAAGGAGACACCCAAACCCAAGGGGGGTCTATTCCGATCTGAGTGAGGGACAGAGCACACACCAAGGAATTTCTAAGCTCAGAGTATCGTTGGAAAATAGAAGAACCTGAAGGGACTACTTTAAAGGGAGAATGGATGAAAAACAAAGAGAAATGTATTCAAGATTTCTTTGATAAAAATCCAGGACAAACAGGTCTCAATGAAATCTACCTGTATAAGAGAATGAAATTACCGGACCGCAAAGGAAGCAAAATCACGGTCTTATTAGGACCCAGATCACCTGACTATGGAGAATTCAAATGGAAAGTCAAATACGTCTTGGCTCACCGAAGACAGGGACCCGAGAAGACTTGGATTCATGGGAAATGGATGGAAAAAGCCAGAGATTGTATGCAAGACTATCTGAAAGAAGTTATCCAAAAAGGATATGATATCATGGACTGTGCTTGTGAAACAGACTATTTGTACATGAGGAGACCCTTTCCCATACAAAAAGAACTGAACAAAAGTTTTGAATGTTTGTTATTATAATTCTTGTTATTGTTGTTGTTGTTATAAATGAAATAGAGAAAACCAAAATTCTAGTGTTGTTAGTTATTTCCCTATACACACTTAACTGAGCGCTCTATATATACTAGGTTTGTGATGATGACGTAACAATCACAGACTTGAATCGCTGCCAAGTATACGTATTACCTGTGTAGTCAGCATAAAAAAACGTCCCAAAGTCGTACATCGGCAAAACGTAAGTCCAACTTATTTTTGCACATGACCTTACAAAAAACACACTAAGGTATATAAAGCGGAGCTCTGAGTACCCTGCGCTCATACCCCATCATGATTTTCACGTGGAGAATGATATGAGCTGTTCCAAGCAAAAACCCCCCTTATGTCAAAATTTTTCGAAAATGACTTTTTTCTTGAAAAATGATGTAGAACCTTAGGTAAATATAACCTGTAAATATTACAGGTGTATCTTGCTCCGTTACGGATTTACAGGTATTCAAAGTATGCATCATTTATACAGCTGACGTCATATTTTATGAATTTTCTATTGTAGCGACGTCGACGTTTAGCGACGTTATAAAAACAGGAAGTACTTATACGCAATGACTTGGTATTGTATTGCCGTTCTGATTAATATATATATGCTTAATTTGTTGTAAACATTTCTTTTTCCTTTTTGTGAAAAAGTTCAGTTCATTCTTTTCTGATATTGATTATTTAGAAATATGTCAATGGAGTTCAAATAGTCCTATGATTCGCTGACTTAGAGAAAACATCACAAATAATTGATAGGTCTTTTATAAAGTAAAATTCACTTTCAATTTTACCGCTTAAGTTCAGCCCAAATCTTTCAAAACCAACAACAACAAAAAATATTTTAGTTCCTATCAATTTATTTTTGATAATTGATTTTACTTGTTCAACCTTTGCCTTCAAATCACTGACCAAGAGACAGCATTAAGGGGCAGGGGCTTGCGCTTACACGACGTAAGAATTTAGTAAAGTATGGTATTTCAATGTAAATGAAAATGTAAACCATTTAGCCTTTTTTCTAAATGCTCAACTACATATGCATTTTCTTTGCTTAATTATGTCCTCATTTGTTAAAAAATATTAGAAGGAAAGGGAGAGAACTGCAATGAAAGAATAAATATATAGGTACTAATATAAAGTCAATTTAGACTAGATATATACATGTTAAATCTGTATTTTATGAATAGTAAAAGTCTACTTTTCAGATTTCAAACTATGAAATAACTAATAAAAATATGACCTAAAAAACTGAGAAAATGGGTCAGGCATTAGATTCAGCTTTTTAGAAAATTGTATATTTTCTACAGTACAATCACGTACATGTACATGTAATTAATATATAGAAGATGGCCAAACATAAAGCCCCATCTATATCTAACAACAAAATTATGAGAGTCGATCCTCTTGTGCTTTACGCATAGATCTATGATAGTGAAAGTTAGACTTATACTTTCTCAATATTTAAGTCAAAGTTTAAAAAAAAAATTACATGTCACATTTAAAAAAAAAAAAAAAGGTTGTTATAAGGCAAGTTTCACAGGTCAACACTTATATCATAATTATCATGAAGGTCCTCTGAAAATGTACAAGTTAGATAAAAAAGCAAAAAAAAAAAAAAAAAAAAAAAAAAAAAATTAAGAAAAAGGTGTAAGTCAGGGGCCTATTCAGAGCAGCTTTTAAAGTCCTCGACACAAATGTACAATATTTAATTACCGTCTTCATAGAAAAAGAACACATAAAGAAATTTTATAGAAAAAAGAACATGTTTTACGTGCGAAATCTGCACATAGGACTGTCTTTCGAATAATATGCTTCTCATATATTAGTAAAATATATTCTATCCCAGTCTACCCAACATTTTACACACATAAAAAGAAGCTCCATTGTGTGCAGAAGGGGGAGGAATGCTGGCAATTCTCTGTCACTTCATTAACATTCGAACATGTGACCATCCTTACCAACTTACAAGGAGACAAGGAGTCCATGTGTTCTGAAAGTGGGGGGGGGGTGTGTGGAGTTGAGTAGGTTACTTTAGTGTTAGTCTTCTAGTTAAATTTACATGGAAACCGGTCCTTCGGATGAGTCTGTATAAACCGCAGTCCCGTTTCGCAGTGAGTACTGGCACGAAAAAGATCCCGCAGTGCTCAAAGTCCCTGAGTGCCCGTTATAAGACAATATTTGCAGCTCCCCACCGGCAAGTGGTTGCGTCTCCATATGAGTTAAAAATTCTCGAGATGGACGTTTAACAACATACAAACAATCAATCTATTGAAATCTAAACATTGAGAAAGGGTCATCACCTGAAGTTTTGCAAGTTATCGAGAACCTTTGCTTATACAAGATATTTCCGAAGTTATCTAGAAACCTTTTTCATACAAAATATATCCGACTTTTGTTTGACACCTGTAGCGGAAAGTATATAGGGAACATATACTGCCTCGCTAGTGAGCTAGCTTTTCTAGTGATGCTGTAGAGTTTCTCTCTATTTCAGGCAAGTTAAGCAACGGCGAGCCTGTTTAACCATTGAATGGGTGACTGCTCAAAAACATGGAAAGCCATGGAAAGTAATGAGATATATCTAAATGACATGCAAAAATTTAGGAGCTTTTCAGACAAACAAATTTATGTATACTTTGTGGTGTCAACATCTTCATTTAATGATTTGTTTGTATTTTTCATTAAGCATTTAAAAACTGAAATTCTGTATCATTGCAAACGTTGTTTAAGGATAATTATTTGAACAACAAATTAAAAATTGCATTTTTTTCAACGATTTCCATCATTTTATTGTCTACTGATAAAATCTCAATATATTGATAAAATAAAACTCACTATTATTTCTCATTTAATTTTTTTCACATTTGCATCTACAATGTTAAAGAGTTGTCTTGGTACAGGTCCACTAAAAATGATAACACTTAAATATTTTTCTATATATGCTTATACGTTTAAAAAAAAACATGTCAGAACGTTTTTCAAATCATTTGACAAAAGTGTTAATAGCATGATAAATACTCCTAGATCTCCGATTTCCAAGATCTAGCATTGTGGAAAAAAATAAGGTTAATTTCACCTGCATGTTATCTTCCGGGTGAAAATTATGAACATTTACTTCTTACTACGTTAGACGAAAAGTAGATCGGGAAAATCCAAACTGAATAAAATATTTTTGAAATGTATTTTTTTTTTTTGCACTCGATTTACACTCAGGTGAACAAATATTGTGCTTACAATCATGCACGTAAAAAACAAATCCGGGGTTGCATAGTTTTAACGTAGCTTTGTTAGCTGAACTAGTGTCACTTTTGTTCCTAGAGGTTCTGGGTCTACAATAAATGAAAAAATACTCCGGATTTAGATCTGACATTGGTATGATTTTGGTATGATTTTCTGTCATTCAGTTTTAATTGGTGTTAATTTCTATGCAGTTTTCTTGACATGTGATTAAGTCCAATTAATTTTCGCCAAGACTTCGGATTTAAAAAACACATTTCAAACTACTCTTCCCTTCCTTCCTTTTTAAAAATATTTTTACACTCAATATCATCATTGCAATGTAATTATTATGTTCCCCAAACGGAGTTTGGGAACATATTGTTTTTACTCGGTTTCTTATTATTATTATTACATCCCATCAATGGGTAATTAGCTATTCAATATATGAAATTTTACTAATGTGGATCAAGCAAAGTGCCACGTATTATTATTAGGCTGTTCAAAGTTAATTCTACGTTTAACGTCACATCTCAAGTTCAAAACCTACGAGGGAGGGAGGAAAAAAATAAACAAACAAAATTTTCAAACAATTGTAAATTTATTCAAATTAACCTATTCACTACATTAAAACATTACAATTAAGTAATAAGAGCATTTAATTGATATGACACTTAAGATTAATTTCCCTAGCAGAGTTTTTCCTTAGTATGTAAATCAGTTTGAGTCCTATTGTTAGCAAACAATGTAGTCTAAGACTGAATGTGCAGGAAAGTGGCTTGTAACTAGGCCTCAGTTGTCCTTTGGATTCATATTGCCACACATCCATGATATCCTGGAGGCAAATGCTTCTTCTTGTGGGAATAGTTGATCAATATCTACAATTAAAATTATTGATGACAATATTTAAAACTGATAATGTTGAAATATCTCAAATTGAATTATGTCGTATTTTTTCTTAGTACTAGATCTTCTAGCATTAAGTTTTGAAAGTGTGAATACTAATATTTGGACCGTACTGATAGCTGTTAGATTATCTTTAATACCTTGAATTCCACACTAAAAACAGGATTCTTCACGTCTTGGAATACCCCAACCACTTTCCTTACTCCCCTTCACTTGAGAGGCCCTGTCTTCGGTAAGGTTCTCCCTGCTCAAATGGTTATGACAAGTATTATCTTTTCCAAAAATTATAGCTATTTGTAGGTACATGAATTATGAAGAAAACAATTACTTTACTCATTACTGTTCCTTTCAATTTTTACAGAAATATTTTTTAATATGAAACATATTGAATAAGATTTGAATGATGCTTTTGTTCTCCGGTACTTTTTTGTCCGCAAGTGTTCTCATAAACTACTCATCCGATCTAGGTGAAACCTTTTTAGGGTCACTAGGTATGTTATGTAGATGTGCGGAACGAAGGTCATTTTGCGCGCACGTGCGTGCGTGTGCGCACACGTGTAACACGTGAAATGACCAATATAATAGATATAGCCGTATCTTTATAAATTTTGGATGAAATGCTTTGAAACTCATAATATAAGGATATATTAATAGTATAGACATGATGACATGGTCAAAATTGCAAGATCTCACGCGCATGCACGTGCGCTTCGCTCCGATTGGCTGAAACTAAAAGTCTAAATATCTCTTTTGTTTTCTGACAAAATCCTTTGAAATTTTTAACATAGCCATACATTATGAAGATTTACAGCATGATATATAAGAATAATCATGAACACACGCACATGCACGTGTGCTGCAATCTGATTGGCTAAAACTTTAAATGCCTACAACTTTCTTGGTTCTCAATAATACAGGGTGAAATTTCGAATATGAATAGATATAATGAATGCCTACATTATACTACTATCAAAAGTAAATGCAAGGACGTGCATGCACATGCACCCGCACACAATGCATTAAACGACAATATACTTGAGTTTGTGATGTTCATGCAGAATTAAGAACTTCTAAATGTCAAGACATGTAACATACTGAAGCATGCAGATCTTTTGACCCTTGACCTTCAAACTTAGGTCAAGGTCACTGGTAACCTGAATAAAATGTTGATATTAGCTATTTACCAAAATCACCTTGACCTATGAACTTGAAATCGACCTTAACCTTTGTCCTTGACTCAAGGGTAAAAAGAAACATGAAGTACATGTACATGTATCTAAAAACACCTTTCAGAGTTTATTTCGGTTGACAGGTTAGAAGTTAAAGAGGTGGTGGTTTTTAATGACCTTGACCTTTCATCCAAATGTCACAATCAATCTTAAATTCTTGGAGTAAGATACAAGATTCAACTCCAACGTTAAATAGGTAAACAATAAAAATACCCCCCCCCCCCCCCCCCGCAACAACCAAACAAATCAAATTAATGGCAACGTAGAGAATCGCTGTTAAACTCAAATAACACCTCGGACCCACAAAAATTTCAGGAAAACTGCAGAAAAGAGCTCGAGGAAAGTGTATCAAAATATTTGATTTGAGTTTCCAAAGTATATAGAAATTATTAATTTTTACGGAAAAAATTACAAATCCTGTCGTGTTTAAAATTAAAGTGCAGATGAACAAAGTTGGTATATAAGCCTTTTATAGCCTATTTATTCAGATGTCGTTAATAGCATTCAATTCTACTGATTTGAAAAAATATTTTAATACCAAGCATCCTTTGTTTATTTTACCCATGAAATTTATTTGAATTTTTTTTAGAATTACGCAATCCCCAGAAATAGCGATTTTCGTAAAATAATCAGATATTTGCATTCATGAAAAAAATATTAATAAGAAGGTGTTAAACAATATTGGTCACATTAGCTGACACGAATGTCTTTTTAAACATCTCTTGTAATCCCCAGAAAGTAGCTCCCTATGCACTGGAAAAAATGAATAGTTCCGGTCAAAAACTTTATATATTTATTTACAAAGTATATAAAATTTACTAGGCACAGGTACCAGCGTTGTCAAAATGGCCTGAGAGGAAATATTAAAAAAATTCCGAACAGAAATGAAAATCCCTTTTCCATGTGTGGAACTACTATTGAATAAGTTCATTTTGATTGGTTAGCTATCGGCGTGATACCCTTAGTCGACTTTAACCCTGCCTTGTCGTCAGAATAAAACCAACTTTGAGCCCGAGGTTAAAATAAGTAGGGAAATAAAATGTGAATCGATATATTAAAAAATGACATATGCTTGAAAAATGGTAACCTTATATATGTATTTTTTCTTTGATTCGTGGGATAGAAAGATATGTTAATCATTTAATCAACATGCCATAATTATCTTGCATATGTATGTACATGTACGTGTGCAAGCATGCAAAACGTTAAACGATATATAGTTGATATCATTGTAACTTTTATATTCTTAAATGAAATCCTTGGATATTTAGCATATTTATAAAAGGTCTAAGAGGAATAAGGCACGAAAAGGGACATGGGGAGCGTTTGGGGAACATCTGTAACGGTCCCCGTTACAATTAGGACTAGTTATTCTTTTTTTTTCTTATTTGTTCTCCGGTACTTTTTTGTCCGGAAGTGTTCTCAGAAACTGTTCACCCAACTAAGTTAAAACCTTTTTAGGGTTAATAGGTGTGAAGTGTAGGTGTGCGGAACGAAGGCCATTTTGCGCGCATACGCCTGCACGTGCGGGCGCGTGAAATGAGTGAAATGACAGATATACTTAAAATAGCCAAAACTTTTACAGTTTTTAATGAAATGTTTTTAAACTCTTTATATAAGGATATATTGATGGTGTAGATAATATGACAATGTCATATTAGCAAGAACGCACGCGCATGCACGTGCGCTTCGCTCTGATTGGCTGAAACAAAAATCTCAATATCTTTTCTGTTTTTTGACGAATTGCTTTGAAATTTTGAACATAGTCATAAATTTGGATAAGCTACACTATGATATATAAAAATTGTCATGAAAACACGTGTGCTGCAATCTGATTGGCTGAAACATTATATGGCTATATCTCCTTTGTTTTATGATGAAATGCTTTGAAATTTAAAACTTAGTCATGCATTAGGATGTCCTGCAACACGATATACAAAAAATTTCAAGAAATCACGCGCATGCACGTGTGCTGTAATCTGATTGGCTGAAACTTTAAATGGCTATATCTCCTTTGTTTTTTGACGAAATGCATTGAAATTTAAAACATAGTCATGCATTAGGATATCCTACGATATGATTCAGAAAACAAATGATGAAATCACGCGGATGCACGTGTGCTGCAATCTGATTGGCTGAAACTTGAAATGGCTATAACTCCTTTGGTTTTCAACCAAACAGGATGGGATTTAGAACATAGATATAAGGGCCTCCTACAAGAAGGTATGGTCATCATGCACGTGCACGCACGTGCGTGCATTTGGAACGAGTGAAATTAAAAATAAACTTGAATGAGTGATTTCTAATACTTTTGGACTAAATGCTTTAATATATAGTATATTTAAATATATAGAAAGTGTAGACAAGATGATATGATCATTACGCACGTGCATTCACATGCGCACGCGTGCAATGTTAAAATTTGAATATAATTGGTATCCTTCTGGGAAAACGTTGTTTAAGTCAAAAATGCACAGACGTTGTCTTATTTGATAAGGCTTACAGGGAATATGGCACCAAAAGAGAGTTGGGGAGCGTTTGGGGAACATCTGTAACGGTTCCCGTTACAATTAGCACTATTTTTTTTTGTCGTTGTTGAATAAGAAAGATTCGTAAATCTGAATTTTAAATAATAGATGCATGTTTTATAAACTTATATTATACATGGAACAGAATTGTTAACAAATTTGTATTAAATCAGAACACGCTTAGGTCGTTTTAATGTGTAATGCACATGTAGTTTGACAACAGTCAGAGTCAGATATGTTATGAAATAGACAAAAGTCATGAAAGAAAATATGAAGAAAGCACAACGGAGAAAATTCTGTGACGTAAAACACAGCATGTAGTTGGAAAGGAGTCAGTGCGCGATATATTTTGATCGCAGTTTTTGTTGCAAAACAATGACGTCGCTTTTTCTATTGTGACGTAAAATTCTGTCAGATTACATAAGGGGGGTTTTTGCTTGGAACGGCTCATATATTTGTACGAGGAAGAAAAATATATGTGTCATTACTGCAGCTGTGATCAGTCGATGATCGATTATAAAGAATTCACCGTGTATGACTATCCGGGATGGCATCACAGAACTTCTAGGATTTGCCAGCATTGTGAAATGCCATTTCCACACTGTTTTATAGATGATCCCCCTAGTATGGAGACTTGTGCCTGTAGCTGGTGCATTAAATATTTCATCTGGAAGAAGGGGATTGAGAACATACCGCCTCCCCGATGGATGAAAGGGACCAGAAACAGACCGTTGAAAGAATGTATGACTTGCTACCAGGAAAATACGGTAGGGAAATGGAAATGCAGACAATGCCGTCAGTATCCGTGTTGTGAGAAATGTACAGAGAAGTTCACAGTGACCTGCTACAGAAATTGTCCATTATGTCAATATAAAGGAAATTAAAATCATTTGACTTTTTTTTGTATTTTACTTGAATAAAAAAACTTATAAACACTTTTTCAAAATCTTTGTGTTGTTTTTTTATTTAAAAAATAAATAAATGACTATAAATAGAAATCAACAGATATATAAGTGAGGTTTCAGTCTGACTGCGCTCATTTCCAATCATGCTTTTTTTTACTGGAGATCTGAGTACTACTACTTAGTAGAAAAGGGGATCTGTCATTATTGTGATATTTTTAATGAGTACATGATAAGATACGGAGAATATAACAGTGAAGGAGAAATGGTCAGATCCTATTGGGGTTGCGAACATTGTGAAATGCCCACACCTCACTGGGAAATAGAAGATGATCCTTATACGCAGACCTGTGGCTGTAGCTGGTGTGTGAAATATTTCACATGGGAGTACGGGGCTGAGAAAATGGTACCCCTATGGGTTAAAGTAACCAGGAAGAGACAGTTGAAGGAATGCATGACTTGCTGCCAGGAAAAGACTCAAGGAAAATGGAAATGCGGACAATGCCGTCAATATCCTGTTGTGAGAAATGTATAGAGAAGTTCACAGTGACCTGTTACAAAAGTTGTCCCTTATGTAGATATGAAGGAAATAAATCATGAAAATAAAAAAAAAATGGTTGTTGTTGTTTATTTTAAATGACTTAAAAAATAGAGGAGAGGTGTTTATCAAGAGGTATATCAAACTCTCTCATTCTGAAAAAGGACAGTGGTCAAATCAGACGTGTTTTTCCCCCCAAAGATGCAGTATCGTTGGTATTGTGAGAGTCCTATCAGTCAGTTTATTTACATGCAAGGAGGCTGGATGAAAACTAAAATAGAAGCCATCATGGATTTCTTTGAAAATTATCCAGGATATTCCCTGGAGAATGCGTGGTTGGAAAAAAGAGTCAAAATCCCATGCCCCCTAATAGGATCTAGAGTGAGGGTGAAAATCAACCAACATTATCAGCAATACAAATGGGTCACCTGTACTCATATGAATCGTTTGACACCCATCAACACCATTCAGAATGAAAGTTCATGGTACTCGGACATCGGAGATTGTTTGAAATACTTTTTCAAGATGGAGAAAAAAGGACTGACGCTTCCACCTCATTACTGTCCTACAGAGTACGTGTATTGTCGCATCCCCTTTTCCCAGATTAAAGACTCGATGAAAAAGAAAGGACTTGGAGTATTGACTGGAGTGACTGAGGACCGATCAGAAGACGAAGACGAAGAAGAAGTTGAAGTGTAAATAATTGAATGAAAATGTTTGTTTAAAAAAGTGTTGTTATAAATACAAGAGTCCTAAGGTCTAAACCCACTGCTCTCGGCCATGCTCAGTCTAATACTGAGACCCTACTGAGACCCTATAGGGTCTCAGTATTAGACTGAGCATGGCCGAGAGCAGTGGGTTTTACATGACTTTACCCAGTGATGGGTCCATGTCCTCTTTTCCTAGCAATACGACCGCTCAATTTAAAACCTTATTACCTCAATCCCTGGATTTAACGGACGGTCAATGGGAAGTGGCCTTGACGGAAATGATCTATCCTTGTAGTATCGAAAATATCAGTGAAGAAGAAGCTTATCTGGACATATGTCTAGTGGATAAAATTCCCCCCTTTTTTGAAAACGTTCCACCGGGGGAGAAACTAGATCTGGACGACCCAGATAAATACCAATGGGGAAGATTTCAACTCTTGAAAAGTGCTCCCATCACCTTTGCAGGTACCCAACTGTTAGTGGGATGGAGACAAGCGTATTGGTTGAATGGGACTTATGATCCGACAGAGAAATTAAATTTGTATCGCCTCAAATTTAGACCGGGACCTTATGCTAACCCTGAAGCTCTCCTGGCCAAAATCAATGAAGGTTTAGAAAGGTGCCTGAGAAACATCTGGAAAAATATCAAACCTGGACCGAGCCCAAGAGCAGGAATCCAAGAAGTGCGATCATGGTGGCCGGAGATGGGATTGATGTGACTTTATCAGCCCCCTTAAGGAAAATTCTACAATACCTGAAAGCAGAAGAAGATCCCCCTAAAACCGAGATGAAATTTAACTATCGGGAGAATTTCGATCGAGTGAATTATGTCACTCATTTACGTCAAATTCCCATCTTTATACGGTTTCCCTTAAGTCTGGCTTATAAATTAGGCTACCACGGTCGCAAATTGGTGCCCGAAAATTGGACAGAAATCATCACTAAATGGATCAACATCAGTTACATGGCTCCGGACACGGTCGATTTATACCGGAATTTAAAATCCATGTATGTGTATTGCGATCTGATTCAACCCCAGACCGTAGGCTCCAATGCCTTGAAATTATTAAGAGTGGTGCCTTGTCATTTTGAGGAAAAAGAAAAACAATGTAAATGGGAACCCATTCGAGCGGAATATGTCCTTTTGAATAAAAAAAACATTTCAATACCATTGAGATTCACATCATGACTCCTTTAGGACAGCCCATGCCTTTTTTAAGTGGTAAATCCATCGTGAAACTTCATTTCAGAAAAGTATACTGAGATGAGTGTACCGTTGTTTTGTTCCATCTTATTGGGCGTGATGGCTTGTCTGGTCTGCTGTCTGTATTGTATTCAGCCCTAAAAAAGGGTATAAAAGGAAGTCCCCCGAGGACATAAAGGTCAGTTTTACACGAGTCATGAACCATGCAGTATCATTCCGGATTACTGAGACAGACAGGACACGGTTGGACTTATCATAAAGGTTTATTACGTCAAAAAGGACACGGAGTAGCAGGTTCACTCATCTCTGGATTAGTGGGAGCCCTTCCCTTGGATAATATATCACCCGGACTTCCTGCTAAACAATTATTCAAATTAGGGAGGATTTTAAATCATATGAAACCTCAAAAAGGAGGAAATTTTTTAAACTTCATCTCGGGAGCGGTCCCTAACATGCCCCTAGGTTTGACTCTCAAAGACACAGCCCAGTTAGGCATGGGGCGACAAAAAGGTCGAGGATTTGTCAAAGATGTTCTCAAACATGGGGAAAAACAAGCCATCATGGCCGGAGTGAAGATAGGCAGAGATGTGATGAGAAAAAGAAAAAAACATCAGAAATACTCTGTTAACCCATGGACTCAATGCCGCCAAAAATACAGGCTTATTTGCTCTCAATCGAGGAGCCTCTTTACCCTTTAGAAAGAAAAAAGACAAAACGGTAAAGGAAGAAGAAGAAGAAAAAGAAAGCAGAAAGGGAGAGGGAGAGTCCTGTTAGCCCGAGGAGGTCCTAAGAGAAAAAAGAAAAAACAAGGAGGAGGAAGGGCCAAGAAAAAAAGGACCTTAGATGTGTTTGACTGAGAGAGAGTATAAATAGGACAGTCCAGTGAACAGAAGATTCATTTGTGAAAACTTAATCCTAGTAGACACATCATGTTACAGCCCGATTCCTGTGCCTGTGGGATGAACAATTTACAATTGTTCCAAGTCCCTCCCACCAATATTGCTTTAGAAGAGTCGAAATGGGAAGAATATTACCCTATTTCCAGTACTTTAGACTCCGACACCGCTCCCATCGAATTTGAAATCAAAGGACAAGGGGACCAATATCTGGATTTATCTCAAACTTATCTTCAAATGGTCTGTAAATTTACTCAAAATGATGGAACTGCTCTGGCTGGAGATCCGGCTAAAATAGCTCCGGTGAATAATATCTTACATTCCTTGTTTACGGAAATCGATCTCAGTCTGAATGGAAAAATTGTCACTCCGGGAACCGATACTTATCCTTACAAAGCTTATCTGGAAAAACTACATAAATTGTGTGGTGCATGCAGAATTCGATAACGTCTTAGACATTAACAAACAGAGAGAGGTGAGTATTGATTACTAAAAAAATGGATACGGGACAAATAAGAGAAGTCTTATCGAGAGAATTCAAGAGTTCTTTTGGGGGCGTGTATCCTGTAGATTTATTACCGGATCAATTAAGACCTGGAGAAAAAGCCGTCGTCATGAATACGGATCCTCAAGATCGACCTGGAGAACATTGGGCGTGTCTGTATGTGAGCAATCCCGTGGTGGAATATTTCGATTCTTATGGATTTCCTCCCTTACAAAAAGAAATTCAAGACTTTATCCAGCGTCATGCTCACCAATGGATTTATAATCCGTATCGCTATCAAGACTGGAATATCGATGTGTGTGGACAATATTGCGTGTATTATTTACATCAATTGAGAGAATGGCTGCGTCAAATCGTAAACAAAACGTAGCTGGAGAAAAAACAAAACGTAGGTAATACATGTATTTTTGCACACGACCCTCTCTTATCCTCCAAGGGGGTATAAAAACAATGTGTAAAAGACGATCCTCATCAGTTTAGCATGTGGATGAGTAAAAGACAGTTTGGTAAGAGAATTCCTAGAGATATGGAGATGGAGATGGACATAGACAAATTTGCCTTATTAGAAAAGAGAATGACTGAACCTATCGGGGATCACGAAGCTCCTCAACAAAGAAGAATGGAATTGAAAACGCTGGATCCGGAACCTCGTAATGAATATTTACCCATGCATGAGCCTGTGAATGATCCTAAATTTCCACACAGATGTTACAGAATGGCCATCAATTGGACCTTTATCATTCCAGAGGCCAAAGAAGAAGAAGATATAGACATGTTTCTGAGCAACGAAGACGATTTCCAGTATTTGATTCTACAAAAAGAAAGGCATCCCTGGACAGGAGAACTGCATCAAATCCGGGGATTCATTCAAATGAAGGAACCTGTAGGAGGACTATGTATATGTAAAGTTCATATCACTGCCAGATTTGTTATGTCTTACAGTACTCCAGAATTAGAAAGTATGTTTTACAAGCAAGGAGGTAACTATGAAGAAAACGGGTGAAACCCGAGGAGAGAAACAAAGAATTGGAGCCCAGAGATTGGATAGGATGGGAAATAGGAGCCTGGAAGAAACCTGAAGCAATTGAAGCTAGAGCAGCTTTAAAGAGAAAGTTCTTAGAGTATGTGAGTAACTCAAGATGTTAATAAATAAAAGACTGAAGTGTTTTTATTGTTGTTGTTTTTTATAAAAACAGGGGTGTTTTAAAAAATAGACTCATTTACATCATGAGTCTCCAGGAGATACAAGGTGATTTACTCAACAGTGAGGTAGAAGCCATTGTCCATCAATGTAATTGTTTTACTGTAAAAGCTCACTGATTGAGTCAAAGTCTGGTGGAAAAATTCCCGCAAGCGAATCTCTATGCCACCCGCAGACCTCTAGGGTCTAGAAATTTAGCTTTAGAAGAAGATAGAGGAATTCCAGGCACTATTAGGGTGTTTACCTCACAAACACCTATGGTCATTTGTTTACTAGCTCAATGGGATTATGGAAAAGCAAGTAACCGACCTAAAAGAATTTCCACTTATCAGGACACAGAAGAAAACAGAGAGAAATGGTTTCAAGCTTGTTTACAAGAAATGGGTAGTTTACCTTGCCAGACTTATGCTTTTCCTTACAAGATTGCATGTGGGCTAGCCGGAGGAAACTGGACTCATTATAGACATTATATTGAACAATTTGTACACACTTATGACAAACAGGTGTACATTTTTTATAAACATTAAGTGTATGTATGTATGTGTGTGTGTTAAAGAAAGGGATTCTGTGTTGTTGTTTTTCTTTTAATAAAAATTCTAAGTTCTTTTTAAAAATATAAAAGTGACCTGGTGTTAACTTGATACACATAAAACGTTTCTTGTTTACCCACTGTATAAGAAGGGTATTCTTTTCTTAGATACAAATCGTTTCTTATTACCTCTGTATAAGAAGGTATTCTTTTTCTTGGACACAAATCGTTTCTTATTACCACTGTATAAGAAGATAATCTTTTCTTAGACACAATCGTTTCTTTGACTGTATTTTAAAAAAAAGATAATCTTTTCTTTGACATAAAAACGTTTCTTATTTACCTCTGTATAGAAGGCATCTTTTCTAAACAGTTGGGTGGCCGTGAAAACGGCCGGGGGGGGGGGGTAATTTTTTTTATACAGGGTTTATTCCCTATGAGACCTGCCTCTTCCTCTAAATTCACGTCTGCCAGAGAGGGGTGGTCTTTGGATGCCGTTCAACGGTTCCATAAACTCTGGCCTAGGGGGAACTGGCGGAGGTCTGGTGGGGGGTGGCGGTCTTCTTGGCCGAGGTCTTCTTAAGTCTGTCACTCCACGGGGTGCCAAGTTGCTAGGACGCCGGCGTCTGCATAGCTGCCAACATCCCGGGGGTGAGGTCTGGGCGACCAGCACCTCAGAGCACCGGGAACAGGCGGGCCTGTTCCGGCACTCTGCACACACATAGTTTGATAGCTGGTCCTCCTCTAGGCATACCGAACATTGGTCTATCCTTGAAACGGCTACCTGGATCCCCCAGACAGGTACGGGTCCCCTCGGTACGAGTGATTCCTCCACTGATGATCTGGCTGGGGATGCTACCGCCTCCTCCTCGGACTCGCTGGTCGACCAGGTATTGTTGACAGGCGGTGACCAAACTGGCGATTCCGCTCCGGCCGCTCCCTGTAGTTGGCTTGGTGACCAGGTCGGCGTGGGCGGTCGTGGAGGGGGGGGGGACGGGCTCCTCGGCGAGTAATCCAGCGGGGGGAAGGATTGTGATAAGCCTCCGGACTGGATAAGGGCGGAGAATATCCTGGGGATCCCTCATCATGGTTATCTGCCCGTCTGTATGGGGTAGGTCGCCTTCCCTGCCTCCGTAGTCTTCTCTGTTGGCGTCGCATGCCGGCAGGTCTCTCGCCAGGCCCAGTGTGGCTATAGGCCATCTGGCCAGCTCCCTGTGGGTCGCTACATCTCGGACGATCCAGCATGCCAGTACTTCCACTCCATTTATTAAATACTAGTTGGGAAGATCTTCTTCCGAAGCCATCGTGCCGTCAATTAAATGAAAGTTCGGGATATTTCCCTCTGTCATTGCAAACGTGCAGGAAAACTGCTACTAACGAATGACGCCGACTGCTGGCGAGCGTATGTATTTATGTTCAAATTACGGACGGAAAAGAGAGCACCTTGATGGCGAGAGCCGAAATATCATGGCGAGCCGAAATTGTGTGTGATTTGTACTTTGGGACATATATATTTTCATGGATTATTTAGTGTGTATTCATAGTCGCATTCCATCATGATACAGGTCTAAACAAGGTAAGTTTCCTGCTTCTTTTCATACTAGAATTGATACATGACATGCACCCGTCGGGGAGAAAAGAGCGAAAAACCTCGAAGCGACGAGGGGAATTCCAGTGACCCGAGTATATAAAGTAAGCCTTTTAAGTCTTTTTAGAGGGTGAGATCAGGAAAACTCATGAGGGTTCGGGAGAAGGGACGTAGGGAAGAGTGCTGATATCGATTTTATTTCAAAGAATCAAGATCAGGGTAAAAATCAAGCTAAAATAGGTTTAGCTATAGACACAATGGGGGGTCAGAGGTCACGGATTTTCAGAAAATCATACTATGAGATACATAAGGATTCTTGGAATCTAGCCTTTTTCTGACTGATATTTTAAGAAAAATAGAATGTCATGAGATTAAAAACAATTCGTATCTACTTTTTAGATCATGTAGGAGTCTTGATCGTTTATTTTTTACCAAAATCGAAAACTGATCTGTCATCGGGTGTCAGCAACGAATTGCATACACATACCCTTATTTTTTTAAGTAACCAGATCTTTTATGAAAGAAAATTTTACATGAAGAGAATTGTATGGGTTTGAAAATCATTCGTATTTACTTTATGGATCATGATCCACTCTAGATTTTTTTTATTTGATCAAAAACCATACACAGACTCCGCGTCTAAAAAAAAATTCAACATGGCGTCATAAATAAGGAAAGACTGACGTAGTATTACATGATTTATTTCTTAAAGACTAACAAAGCTTCTAAGTGTCGAATTCTCCTCCGGAATCGTATTCGATCAGCTACTAATTTCATCCAGGTACTTCTCCGGTCTTCGGGGGGTAATTCGTAGATCTGATTGAGGCTGGTATTAAAAATCACTGATTTCCTAGCCTGTGTGAAATTTCCAGTCATTTTATTCCGTATTAAATACATACTTTCTCCATCGCGTCTATTTCCTGCCACAATAAAATTACTTTGGCCGCTTGGGGATGGGTCAGGAAACTGTACGGCTTTCGGAAATAATGGGTCAGGCTCAGTCCGTACCATTTCCGGGGCAGAGTTGTTTTCATATATCGACATAGGAAATGTAGTATAGCTAGTCTCCCCATGGTCGCATGATGTGATAAGGCTAGGCACTGTAACCACAAATCCTGAGTGGTTTCCATGATAGTGGTCGCTTCCTGAAATACAAATATTTGTTCTGCCTCCGGGGGAAGAGCTTCTGGGTTGTTCTGTATCCATCGCATTAATCAATCATACCCATCTAAAATCAGAGAGTGAGTGTGTGTCAGGGTTGACATGATAGTCGATTGTGAAGAAAGGACCAGACTTTTCTTCTCATTTATACCCCCATAGAAAACGTATACAGAACGCAGGGTTCAGTGACTCAGGGAAAAAAATAACGTAGGTAAAACGGGGTGAGGGTGATGCGCGCGCGAGGGGTGGGGACAAAAACGTAAGTCTAACATATTGATGCACACGGCCCTTACAGATGCAACAGATATATAAGGCAAGCTGGGATTTTACGATCAGTCTTGGTTGGCATTTCGAACTTGACAGACGTGAAATATGGCAGAAGCAATGATGAATACCCCAGACAACCCTAGCTATGTGACACCTGAAGGATATGTAGGAGCCCCCATGCCAGAATCACAGGACGCAGTGGGATTGGACTTGGGCATGTATAATCTTCCAGAATACATGAATAAAGAAGATATGGGTATCTTGACTACAACTCTGGATGGGATTGTCAACATGCTGACTGGTATTGACAACAAGCTGAATTATATTGACAACAAGGTGAGTGATCTTGACAACAAGCTGACTGATCTGAAAAATTATAACACCAGTGAATTTTGATTGATTCGTGCGAGATTATCCAAATTAGAAGTAAAAGTCACTAACATGCAAGACAAAATGAGAGGAGGAAGCTCTTACCAGAAAAAAGAAGGACAGGGGGGATCCGGAGATACTAAGAAAACAAGACAGACGGACCCATGCTTCATCTGTAAAGAGTTAGGGCATTGGGCCCCAGATTGCCCCAGAAAAAAACAGGATTTGTGCTACAAGTGCGGTAAATTTGGACATTGGACTAATAAGTGCCCAGAGGATGAGGAGGATCAACAATTCTTAAAAGAAGTACAAAAAGTGGAGAAAAAGCCTCAGGAACCCAGGACCTCGGGGACACACCAGACCAAACCCTTAGTGAAAGTAGGAGACAAAAAAGAGAAAAAGACTCAGGAACACAGCAGAGAGATTCCAGGCCCCAGCACTACCCACAAGAGGAAACTATCCCTGACGACCGATAAGGCCCAGAAGAAGAAAAAGTAAATTCTGTGTATGTATTTTGAATCTGAATAAAATCTGTTATTGTCTATATTGTGTGTTAGTGTTATTGTTTTGGGAAAATCCAGTTTGAACCGGCTGGCTTGACTGTGAATGAAAACGTGACGTCATAATCACATTCTTGAATCGCTGCCAAATCGTAGTAGCAGCGTAGTAAAAAAAAAACTAGTACAGTGTAAACATCGTATTTAGGGCTTGTACTGAGTTGACCACCCTAGCCCTACCCTAGGGGGACTTGTACTGAGTTGACCCCCCTAGCCCCCTACCCCAGGGGGCTGTACTTACTTGACCTCCCTATCCCCACCCCAGAGGCTGTACTCAGTTGACCTCCCTAGCTCCCCAGGCCCTAAAAGTGCACTAGGTTGACCTCCCTATCCCACCAACCAATCAGAATCCAGCATTTTTGACCTCATTTGCATAAAAAGTGCACTCAGTTGACCATCCCAACCAGACGCCTATTACTACTATCATCGTACAAAGGTATTAAGAGAGATAGGACAATTCAGGAGAAAAAGATATGAAAGATCAAAGCTATTTTTTTAGTTGAGACTAAGTTTTATGTATCCTAAAAATCATTTAATTAAAGAAATCTAGTACATTTCTAGTTTGTAATAAGCCAAAAACTAATTAACATTTTCTGTTTAATGAAAGTCGATTAGATTTTTATGCTGACTTATTTGTATGAACATAATTTTTAAAATGATTCTTGCTGAATTGAATTTGTTTTTTGTAACCATAAGATAATATTAATAATCTTTAATTCAAATCTTAAAGAGATTACAACAATAGATTAATTAGTTTATTATGCAACGCAATCCGTTCATTAACTATATTTGATTTATTGTGCAAGTTTACTTTATTTGTAAAAGTTTTGAATGTTTACCATGGCAAAAAATTTACCTTCCTTATTCGTACCACTCATTATCTTTATAATACTGCAATAGGATAAAGAAAATTGTATACAGTTCTCTTAAGGTAGGATTCTTATCACATTTGTTGTATTTAAAAATTAATGAAATTTTCACAGAATCAAGAGGACAATATCACTAAGTGATGGTATCAGTGAGATTAATTTGACCGTTTAATATTAGAGGCAAGGTCAGGTCAAGGTCATTACCTTTTTCCTAGACATTAAGAATAAAAAAAATTGCTGTTTCCAACCATGCGATCTCTACTTGTAATTCAAAAGATTGAATGTTTTCTTTTTGCATAAAAAAGATACAACAATATAGGGTATATAAGATGATATTACCAAATTGACACAGATAATTCAAATAAAATGGATATGTGCTAATCCGTATTTCCTCTACTTTTCTTAAATTTTTAGGATTTATTACTTATTTTTATATGCTTCCTATATTTAACTTTTTCCAATTTTCACATATAGTAAAGTTGTCACATAAAGGTACAAAATGATACAAAAACTAAAAGTTTTGATCGTTTACTAAGAGAGAAATAACACTTTTTACGGATTTTTGGCTCAAATCTGTACTTAGATTTGAAGCATTTAAAAGCCAACATAGTTCTAGTATGTGTGAAAAATCTTATTTATTTGATATATTTTGAAACTTTAGTTCCTTATTATGAATTTAATTTACATTTGAAAATTTCGTCTAGTCTTTGATTGCGTAAAAATCATAACTAAATTTAATGTTCTATAATAATTTTGAGAGGAAGATATTTTCATACGCCACCATTCCGCCAAAAATATAGTCCCTGCTAGTTTTCAAACGCAGTTTTCCATTTCTATTTAAAGTTGTATAATTGTGATGAGGAAGGAAAAATGTGGTCTTTTAAATCTCTTACATCTAAATATATAAGACATATCAACAAATGTACTTTGAATATTCCATCTAGTCAGAAACCAGAGAAGAATCCTACCTTAATGCAATAAAACACAAAATCATAAACACATACCATTCCTTATTTTGTGGTCGCGGTGAGAGTACCCGAAATATGAAGTAACAATATACTTTCCAG
>NW_026923100.1:0-21158 GCF_032062105.1 Saccostrea cuccullata
ATATAAAAAATATATTTGTGCATATTATGAAAATATTATATGAAAATATTAAGTTTTAATCCAAAACAATCAACATAAAATTCTTTCTTGCGGAAAAAAAATCAAACTAAAATACCTACGTAAACCGTTTGCACCCCCATTTTTTTCCTAACAACCTCCAAGGAATCGGTCCCAAAAATTTATATTCCCTCACGGAACGAAAAGGAAAATTTTAGGGTGTATGTGATCAGCCTTTATCCAATCAGCAATCTACAAATTTGTCGAAGCGGGATAACATTTCACTCACTTCACGCGCCCGCAGTAGGCGTATGCGCGCAAAATGACCTTCTTCCCCACACCTACACTCACACCCATTAACCCTAAAAAGGTTTTAACTTAGTTTGGTGAACAGTTTCTGAGAACATTTCCGGACAAAAATCCCGGAGAAGAAATAAGAAGAAAAAAGAATAACTAGTGCTAATTGTAACGGGGACCGTTAAAATTTTTCCCAAACGCTCCCCAACCCCCTTTTTGGGTGCCATTTTCCCCCTAATTCCTATTAAAAAAGAAATACTTTATGGAATTTAAACTTAAAAAAGGTTTCCCCAGAAAAATAAAAAATATATTTAAAAATAGGATTTGCACGCGTGTTCATGTGCTAACGCCAATTTTTTTTCTCACTATCAAAAATTTTAAAATTCTTAATATAAAAAACTTTAATCCGAAAGTTTAAAAAAACATATTCGAGTGTATTTTTAATTTTACTCACATGCAACATCTTTGCTTCCTTTTTGGGCCCCAATTTACCATGTTTAAGTCCCTTTTTTTGGGTTAAAAACAAGGGAGTTACAGCCTTTTTAAGTTTTAGCCAATCAGATTGCAGCACACATGCATGCACGTGATTTCATAAACTTTTATCTTTATGTATTAAAGGGATATCAAATGAATGCTTTTTTAAATTTAGAACATTTCCAAAAAAAAAAGGAGATATCCTTTAAAGTTTAGCCAATAGTTTGCAGCAAACGGCATGCGCGTGATTTCATGTTTTTTTTCTATATCGTATTTTGGTATCCTAATGATGACATTTTTTAAAATTTCAAAGCTTTTGTAAAAAAAACAAAGGAGATATCCTTTTAAATTTCAGCCACGTTTAGCATGCCACATCCCATGTTTACAAAGTTTTATTTCTGTTTAATCTTCATAATTGGACATGTTAAAATTTTCAAAAGATTATGACAAGAAACAAGAAAGATTTAAGACTTTAGTTTCAGCCAATCAAGCAAACGCACGTGCATGGCGGGTTTTGTTTTTGGCCTGCCATCTTGTCAACATTTATCCTTACAGTATGAGTTTCAAAAAATTCATCAAAAAAAAAGAAAAGTTACAGCAATATCCATTTTTTGGTCATTTCACGTGTTAGGGCGCCCCTTTTGAACCGGGGCGAAAAATGACCTTGTTCGGCAAATTACATAACATTTCTACTGACCCTTTAAAACATTTTACCTTAGTGGGATGTTGTTACAAGACACTCGTGGACAAAACCCAGGAAAAAAATAATAATAATAAGAAACAGAGTAAAAACAATATGTTCCCCAACTTCGTTTGGGGAACATAACTATTAATTTAACGGGGACCGTTCAGGACCCAAAGCTCCCCAACCCCCTTTTGGGTGCCATTTCCCGTAACTTCATTAAAAAAGACAACCTCTATGCATCTGAGATTTTAACAACATTAACAAAGAAGTGTACAAAAATCATTTAAACTTTAGCATTGCCCCTTTGCACATGTGAATGCATTTGCGTCATGACCATATCATCGTTCACAACTATATTTTTGATATACTGAATATTAAAGTTTTTAATCCAAAATTTTTTTAAAAAATACGCTCATTCAAGTGTATGTTTGATTTTCCTCTTTTCACGTGCACGCCGTGCTAATGAGCAGGGTGCCCATACCTTCTTGTAGAATCCTTTACATCATCTATGTTAAAAATTCCCCCCCTTGGGTGAAAATTTAGGGAGTTATAGCTGTTTAAAGTTTAGCCAATGACACTTTACACCGTGTATCATGGATGGTGCCATATCTTGAAAGTATTATATCCATCTATGTTCCAAATCCCATCCTGTTTGGTTGAAAACCAAGGGAGTTATAGCTGTTTAAAGTTTCAGCCAATCAGATTGCAGCGCACGTGCATGAGGGTTTTTTCATGATAATTGTTTTTTAGTTTTAGGATATCCTAATATGGCTATGTTCAAAATTTAAAAGGATTTCGTCAAAAACAAGAAAGATATTGAGACTTTAGTTGCAGCCAATAACGAAGTGCAGGGATGGCGTAACGCTATTTTCACCATGCATCATGTCTATACCAATTTTCACATTATATTTCAAAGCATTTCATTTAAAAATAGAACAGTTGTGGCTTTTTTATTATATTGGTCATTTCACGTGTTGCACGTGCACGCTCTGCAAGAATGCCGAAAATGACCTTGTCCCAAATCTACATAACATGTCTACTAACCCTAAAAAGGTTTTACCTACATCCGAACAGTTTACAAGATCTTTCCCCGGAAAAAAAATTCCAAAGAAAAGAAAAATAATAAAATTTCCTATTGCAAGCAATACAAGGGCCCCCCGTACGGGAAAATTTCATTTTTATCATCACTAAAACAATTCCTTTGCTAAGTTTGGGAAACCATCAGTGTATCAGCCTTCCTTTGGGAAAGGGAAGCCTTAATTGGATACATCCCAAATTATTTTTAAATGTAGGAGAAAAAGAGTGCAGTAAAAATTACAAGTTCCTAAATTTGCAGACTTGCATAAAAGAAATTGGGCAGATGTTGAATAGCCTCATTTAAGGAGATTTTCTAAAAAAAGTTTGGCAAGTGTAATTTTTAAAAATACCCAATTTATTTTGGAATAACGCCTGAGAATCTGAAATTTCCTTTTTCACTTTTATTTTAAGAAGTTCTGCCGGAAAAATAATCTGACATGCCACCTTCAATTCGAGCATTTTTCATTGCCCAAATATTTTTTTTATGGGTATAAAAATTTTAAATTTCTCAGTTTCGGAATCATGAACATTTTGGCAGTAATGTTTTTATCAGTGGGATCAAGGTTCGCACCGCAGGGGCGGTCAAATTTTGAATAATAAAAACTATGGAAATGACGTACCAATTTTCTAATTTATACTTGCACTATTAATGAAAAAGAATAATATAAAATAATAGATATCAAAAAACGCAAAATGATAATAAATGCAGCTGACAATTTTATTTTTTTTTTTAATAATAAAATAAAAAAATTTTAAAATTTAAGAGACAAAACAGAAGGAGAAAATATAAAATATAAAAGACGGGAACTGAATTTTATGAATGAAACTTTTAAAACGTTACTTGTAAGTTGTATATGTTATATCTGTGTATTCTACCTGGCTGTGCGCTTCAAAAGGGGGGGGGGGGGGTGTCTTTAACAATTTCCTTAGCCATAACGTTTGAAAACTATTTTCATTTAAAAATTAATCCCTTTTGAAAAAAACTTTTATTGGATACGAAAACTTTGACCCTTTACCTAGACCTTGGAGAAAAAATTGTACATATTAACCTTTTTTTTTTGTTTCGTTTTTTGGAATGTGACACCCAAAAATTTTTTAAAAATAAAATCACTTTCCCTTCAAAAAAAACATTAAAGTTTCAAAACATTTTCTATTAAAAATCAAATTAAAAAAACTTTTCCCCCGGTTTTATGGCAATAATAATTTTAAAATTTTAAATGCAATGCAACCAATTAATCATTAAAATAAAAAAGTTTCATACAAATTTAAGGGGCCAGAAAACCTGGACAAAAAACGTCCTTTTTTTATTTCCCTAACCTAAATAAATAACAAACCCATCACAACTACAACCCTTTCCTTTAAAAATTTTAAAATTTCCAACCATTAAACACCCAAAAAAAAAATGCTACAAATCAAATGTGCCCCATTTTTCCGCATTAAAAAACCTGAATTTTTTCCCTAATCTCCTAATTTTCCCCTTCAATTGAGCATTTCTCACAAAATGATTTTTTTATAAGATAAAACATGGTAAATTTCTTTTAAAACGGGAAAATAACATTTGGCGAGATGAATGTTTTGTATACAGTGGTGATCAAGGCTTCGCGCACCTGCAGGAGCGGATCCAAGGATTTATGAATGAATAAAAACTATGGAAATGACGTACCAATTTTTAATTTATACTTGCACATCAATGAAATGAATAATATACAAAAATAATATACAAAAAAACGAAAATGATAATAAATGCAGCTGACAATCGTTATTTTTTTTTTAAGATAAAAAAAAATAATTATAAATTCAAGAACAAAAAAGAAGGAGAATGAATATAAAATTCCCTCGGGAACTAATTTTATGAATGAAACTTTTAAAACGTTACTTTTGTTTATATGTTATATTTTATTTTCCTGGCTGTGCGCTTCAAAAGGGGGGGGGGGGCGTCTTGAACATAGATTAGCCATAACGTTTGAACGGGAAGGGCTAGGGCTTTCTATTTTAAATATGTAATCCTTTAAAAAACTTTTATTAAAAAACTTTTCCCCTTTTCCTAACCTTGGAGAACACATGTGACAATTAACCCTTTTTTTGTTTGTTTCTATGGCAACTGTGAGCGACTCATTACAATTATTTTAAAAAGAGAAATCACTTTGACACATTGCAAGGAATAAACATTGAAAGTTTCAAAACATTGCTTGCGTAGTTATTAGAAAATCGAAATTAAAGAATTTTAACTTTCCCCTGGTTTCCATGGCAATAATCGATTATTTGAAAATTTTAAGGGAATCCACAACACAGATACTAATCATTAAAATAAGAAAAGTTTCATGACGAACGTTTAAGGGACCAGAGAAACTCCGGGCAAAATTCGTCCTTTTTTCAGGTTTCCATGGCAACGGTAGACATATTGGAACTAAACGACATCACTGCACAACTACAACCAGTGATCGTCCTTTGAGGAAAATTTAGGAAGATTTAGGTGATTCCCAGAAACAGCCTGGATAAAAATATGTGGACATATCAATGTCGTCCCCGACTCGGTCTCCGGGGCGACATAGAGAACTAGATACGATCTCGTTGCGAGAACGAGTGGAGTTTCCTTTTTCCACTCTCGATGAGATGAGAAAAGATTTGATTTAGATTTTCCTTCTAAAATAATGTTTTTCCATAATCTGTAAATAGACATTGAACAATAAAGACTTCTAAAATTACTTTTGGCCCATCACGGCCCCTAAATTTAGGGATCAGCCCTTTTTCATATCATTTTAAAGCTCTCAGAATTATGAACACTTTTTGTTCAACAACTATTCAGAGATTCTTTTTCGTTTTCGAGTTATTCGCAAAAGAAATATTAAGGGACCAGCCCTTCAACTCCCTAATGGGGACGTTTAGCGAAAAATGAAAGGTTACATATTGTTCAGAACATGATTTTGAACATCTTTTGTTCAATATTACTTATCAAAATATTTCTCACTTTTGAGATATAAAGCGTCAAAGATTGAGCATTTTGGCCCCTTGTGGCCCTTAACTATGTAATATACGACATCAAAATTATTATATACAGTTATAAAATTTTGAGATAAACATTTTTGCTTCAGTAATGTATAACAAAATATTAACTGTAAAAGAGTTATCGAAAAAATACTTTTAGCCCCTTTTGGCCCCTAATTTGAGTGCCCAGCCCCTTTTTCTGGATTTTATCTTAAAGCTCTTTAGATTTTGAACACTTTTTTAGAGATTCTTTTTCGATTTCGATTTATTCGCAAAAGAAATATTTAGGGGCCAACCCTTCAACTCCCTAATGGGGACGTTTAGCGAAAAATGAAAGGTTGCATATTGTTCAGGACATGATTTTGAACATCTTTTGTTGAATATTACTTGTCAAAATATTTCTTACTTTTGAGATATAAAGCGTCAAAGATTGAGCATTCTGGCCCCTTGTGGCCCCTAATTATGTAATATACGACATTAAAATCATAATATACAGTTGCAGAATGTTGAGATAAACATTTTTGCTTCAGTAATGTATAACAAAATATTGACAGTTAAAGAGTTATCGAAAAAGACTTGTAGCCCCTTTTGGCCCCTAGTTTGAGTGCCCAGCCCCTTTTTCTGGATTTTGTCTTGAAGCTCTTAGAATTTTAAACACTTTTTGTTCAACAACTATTCAGAGATTCTTTTTCGTTTTCGAGTTATTTGCAAAAGAAATATTTAGGGGCCAACCCCTCAACTCCTTAATGGGGACGTTTAGCAAAAAATGAAAGGTAGCATATTGTTCAGAACATGATTTTGAACATCTTTTGTTCAATATTACTTATCAAAATATTTCTCACTTTCGAGATATAAAGCGTGAAAGATTGAGCGTTCTGGCCCCTTGTGGCCCCTAATTTGGTATCCTACGACATTGAAATCATAATATGCAATTGTAGATTGTTGAGATAAACATTTTTGCTTCAGTAATGTATAACAAAATATTGACTGTTATTGAGTTATCGAAAAAAGACTTTTAGTCCCTTTTGGCCCTTAGTGTGATGAGTCAGCAATTTTTTCATGGTATCATATGAAAGATCTTGTGATTTTGCACAAATGTTGTTCAGTATGTTTCAACAAAATAATTATATTTTGAAAGATATGATGAAAAATGTCTCAAAAAATCACTCATGATTCGTGTCCTATATTTTGACCCCTACCGAGCTTCCATACTAGGAAAATATCATGATACTTGTGGAACATGGCAACATGTCCTCTATCATCCCTGAAAATTTCAGCGTTCTAGCTTGAACCGTTTTTGAGTTTACTCATGGACAAGAAGGTACTCTAAATTTTTATTAAAGGGCGATAACTTCAGACCGGAAGTGAAAATCCCTAAAATAATTTGCCGGAATTAACTTCAGATGTCAACACATCTACCATAGAAATTTGAAGCAAATCAGACGAGACATCTCCGAGAAACCTTCTGCACAAATTAATAACTAGGGCTAATTGTAACGGGAACCGTTACATATGTTCCCCAAACGCTCCCCAACTCCCTTTTGGTGCCATACTCCCTTTAAGCTTCATTAAAAATGACAAACTCTATGCATTTTACACTTTAACAAAGTTTCCCAGAAGTATACCGAGTATATTCAAATTTCAGAATTTGCACGCGTGCACATGTAAATGCATGTGCGTAATGAACCATATTATCTTGTCTACACTATCTATATACATTAATATAATAAAATAATAAAGCATTTAATCCAAAAGTATTAAAAAATACGCTTCATCAAGTGTATTTTTAATTTTACCAATCTTACGTGCATGCAAGTTCATGCATGTGCATGATGACCTTACCTTTTTGTAGGAGTCCACTATGTCTATCTATGTTCTAAATCCCATCCTGTTTGGTTGAAAATGAATGGAGTTATACCCATTTAAAGTTTAAGCCAATCAAATTGTAGTGCACGTACATGCGCGTGTTTTCATGATACCTGCTATATACTATATTGTTGTATATCCTAATGCATGACTATGTTTAAAATTTCAAAGCATTTCGTCAAAAAACAAAAGAGATATTGAGATCTTTGTTTCAGCCAATCAGAGCGAAGCGCACGTGCATGCACGTGAGTTCGTGCTAATTTGACCATGTCATATTATCTAGACTATTAATATATCCTTATAGAATGAGTTTCAAAGCATTTCATCAAAAAATGTAAAAGTTATGGCTATAATAAGTATATCAGTCATTTCGCTCATTTCACGCGCACGCACGTGCATGCGTATGCACGCAAAATGACCTTCGTCATGCACACCTACACTTGACACCTATTAACCCTAAAAAGGTTTTAACTTAGTTGGGTGAACAGTTTCTGAGAACACTCGCGGACAAAAAAAGTACCGGAGAACAAAGAAGAAAAAAAAGAATAATAATAATAATAATAATAATAACTAGTGCTAATTGTAACGGGAACCGTTACAGATGTTCCCCAAACGCTCCCCAACTCCCTTTTCGTGCCATCTATTCCATGTAAGTTTAATTAAAGAAGGCAAAATCAATCTATGCATTTAAGACTTAAACAACGTTTTCCCAAAAGTATTTCAAATTTAAGCAATGCACGCGTGCTCATGTGATTGCACGAGCGTAATGACGATATCATCTTGTCTACACTATTTTACTCATTGCACGTGCACGCACGTGCATGATGACCATACCTTCTTATTGGAGTCCATTATGTCTGTCTATGTTCTTAATCCCATCATGTTTGGTTGAAAAACAAGGGAGTTATAGCCATATAAATTTTAAGCCAATCAGATTGCAGCGCACGTGCATGCGCATGTTTTCATGACAATTATCATATATCATATTGTAGGACATCTTAAAGTGTGCCTATGGTTTAAATTTCAAAGCATTTTGTCAAAAAACAGAAAAGATATTGAGATTTTTGTTTCAGCCAATCAGAGCAAAGCGCACGTGCACGCACGTGATGCATGTGAATGGTGACCATAACATCTTGTAGGAGTCCTTTATGTCTATCTGTGCTCTAAATCCCATGCTGTTTGGTTGAAAACCAAGGAAGTTATAGTCATTTAAAGTTTCAGCCAATCAGATTGCAGCGCACGTGCATGCGCGTGATTTCATGAAAAAATTTATATATCATATTGTAGTATATCCTAATGCAAATCTATGTTATAAATTTCAAAGCATTTCTTCATAAAACAAAAAAGATATTAAGATTTCTGTTTCAGCCAATCAGAGCAAAGCGCACGTGCATGCGCGTGAGTTCATGCAAATTTGACCATGTCATCTTATCTACACAACTTATATATCTTTATATAATGAGTTTCAAAACATTTCATCAAAAAATATAAAAGTTACAACCATATTAAATATATCAGTCATTTTACTCATTGCACGCGCCCGCACGTGCATGCGTATGCGCGCAAAATGACCTTCGTTCGGCACATCTACAAAACACACCTATTAACCCTAAAAAGGTTTTAACTTAGTTTGGTGAACAGTTTCTGAGAACACTTCCGGACAAAAAAAGTACCGGAGAAGAAATAAGAAGAAAAAAGAATAATAACTAGAAAAGCTCGTTGCGAGCAACGAGAGGTCTTCCGTCCGATTCAGGAAAATAAATCTCGTTTATTCGAGCTGAAAAGTGATTCAATATTTTGGTCGCAAAGAGGATTGAACCCATGTCGCCTTTTTCTGTTTTATCCTTAACGCGCAAACCATTAAGCTTTTGGGACATACTGCTCTAAATATACTTGTGTGTATACTTTTGCAACAGTACACCTGTTAAGAATCATAAAAGGCGGGTCACGATTAATTTTGACGAACCTGATAGATTTAGTAAATGACATTTTGAACATTTTCTTTGAACTTATCTATTAAATAGGTGTGATAGCTTCAATGAAATAAAATAAATAAAACGTTTTATCGCCTTTATTTTATTTCGAACGTTTAAAAAGTCTTTGTACACATTACATATATCGTATCTAGCCCAGTTACACTAAAGTAGTGAAACGGAAAATAAGTGTTAAGATTGACACTGAATTGCAACGTACTACTACGTGAAAGTCCAAGTAGTTTTTTTTACATTTCATGCATTCGTATGTCAGAATGGTTTAATCAAACGCTCAGCTGCCTCCATAAACCCCAATTGCGAAATGGCGGAATTGACAAAGACAGCCGCCATCTGGGGCCCGCTTCAGATTTTCAAATATTAATATCTAGAATTCAGATAAGCCAATTTTCAAACAACTTGTATAGTAAGCATCAAATTGTTAAGATGAATACTTTTGCTCAGTAATGTATAACAAAATATTGATCATTAGAGAGTTATAGATAAAAGACTTTTGGCCCCTCTTAGCCCCTAATTTGAAGAGTCAGCCCTATTTTTTTGACATCAAATGAAAGGTCTTGCGATGTTGCACATTTTGTCTTCAATATGTTTTAACAAATTATGAACAGGTGTGAAGATATGAGACAAAATGCGTCAAATTTTGTGAGATATTTCTGAGACATTTTTTCGGCCCTACCGAACTCCGGTGCCTTTTGCGCTAGAAAGATTTGAAGACCCAATTACAACTCACCAAACCTCCCTCTATTTTCCCTGAAAATCTCAAGTCCATATCTTAAGTCGTTTCGGAGGAGTTTCCCGGACAAGCCGACCCTCTGAAAATCAGAAAATCGATTTTGAACACATATCTCACGACCGGAAGTGAGATAATCAAAAAGGAAAAAAACCTATCAAGATCAATTGAATATCTTTCAGATCTGAAAGTTTGGTAGAAATCGGACGAGCCATCTCTGAGAAATCGCTTGCACAAAATCGGTTGGAAGAATAATAATAATAATAGGGAAAAAGAAACCGAAGAATAACAAGAAGGTCTTCCGTTGGAGACGGAAGAATTAACTAGTTCTAATTGTAATTGTTGACCGATTAACATATTTCTTCAATGTACGCTCCCCAACTCCCTTTTTTGTGCCAATTTCCTTTAAAACTTTTTTTTAATATGATCAGTTAATGCAGGCTTTCATAAAAGAATTTTAAAGCTACAATGATATCAACTTTTTGTCATTTAACGCATTTCACACGAACGCACTACTATTTACATATTTTTATATTCCAAGAATCAATAAAAGGTCGTAAAAATATAAATGTTACCGTTTTTCAAATTCATTGTTCATTTTTTGCATTGCACTTGCGCAAATACATTCAAGCACGTCCTTGCATTCAATTTTGATAGTAGTATCATGTAGGAATCCATTGTACTTATTCATATTCTAAATTTCATCTTGTTATGTTGAGAAACAAGTAAGTTATAGGCATTTAAAGTTCCAGCCAATCAGATTGCAGCACACGTAAATTTACGTGCTTTCATGATAATTCTTATATTTCATTCTGTAGATATTCATAATGTATGACTATGTTCAAAATTTCAAAGGATTATGACGTAAAACAAGGAAGATATTGATACTTTAGTTTTAACCAATCAGAGCGAAGCGCACGTGCATGCGCGTAAGATCTTGCTATTTTGACAATGTCATCTTGTTGATACTACTAATATATCCATGCATTGTGAGTTTCAAAAAATTCCATCAAGAAATAGAAAAGTTAAGGCTTCATCCATTATGTTGGTAATTTCACATGTTGCACGTGTGCGCTCTTGCCAGCACACGTGCATGAACGTACTTTCATGAAAATTCTTATATATCATGTTGTCGATCTTCATAATGTGTGACTAATTTCAAAATTTCAAAGGATTATGACGTAAAACAAGAAAGATATTGAGACTTTAGTTTCAGCCAATCAGAGCGAGGCGCACGTGCATGCGCGTGAGATCTTCCTATAATGATCACGTCATCTTGTTTATACTACTAATATATCCTTACATTATGAGTTTCAAAACATTTCACCAAAAAGAGAAAAGTTACGGCAATATACATTATATTGGCCATTTCACGTGTTGCACATGCCTGCTCTTGCAAGCACGTGCGCGCAAAATGACCTTTGTTTGGCAACTCTACATAACATGTCTACTAACCCTAAAAAGGTTTCACCTAAGTCGGATGTATAGTTTACAAGATCATTCGTGGACAAAATTTTCCCAGGAAGAAGAAAAATAATAATAATAATAACTAGTGCTAATTGTAACGGGGACCGTTACAGATGTTCCCCAAACGCTCCACAACTTCGTTTTGGTGCCACATTCCCTGTAAGCTTCATTAAATAAGACAAACTCTATGCATTTGAAGCTTTAACAACATTTAACAAGGAGAAAGTACCAAGTTCATTCACATTTTAGAATTCCACGCGTGCGCATGTGAATGCATGTGCGTAATGACCAAATCATCTTGTCTATATAATCTATATTTTATAATATACTAAATGTTAAAGTAATTAATCCAAAAGTATAAAAAAAAATACGCTTTATAAACTGTATTTTTGATTTAACTCATTTCACGTGGAAGCACGTGCATACATGAGCATGATGACCATACCTTCTTGTAGAAGTCCATTACATCTATCTATGTTCTAAATCCCACCCCGTTTGGTTGAAAACCAAGGGAGTTATAGCTGTTTAAAGTTTCAGCCAATCAGATTGCAGTGCACGTACACGCACGTGTATTCATGTGCATGCTGACCATACCATCTTGTAGAAGTTCATTATATCTATCTATGTTCCAAATCCCATCCTGTTTGGTTGAAAACCAAGGGAGTTATAGCTATTTTAAGCATAAGCCAATCAGATTGCAGCGCATGTGCATGCACGCGTTTTCATGATAATTGCTAAATATTTTATTGTAGGATATCCTAATACATGCCTATGTTTAAAATTTCAAAGGATTTCGTCAAAAAACAAGAAAGATATTGAGACTTTAGTTTCAGCCAATCAGAGCAAAGCGCACGTGCATGCGCGAGAGATCTTGCTTTTTTTGACCATGTCATCTTGTCTATGCTTCTAATATATACTTATAATATGAGTTTCAAAGCATTTCATCAATAATTTAAATAGTTACATCTGTATCAATTATGTTGGACATTTTTCATGTTGCACGTGCGAGCTCTTGCAAGCACACGTGCATGCACATGCTTTCATGATAATTCTTATATTACAGTCTGTAGATCTCCCTAATGTATGTCTATGTTCAAAATTTCAAATGATTTTATCAAAAAACAAGAAAGATATAGAGACTTAAGTTTCAGCCAATCAGAGCAAAGCACACGTGCATGCGCGTGCGATCTTGCTTTTTTGACCATGTCATCTTGTGCATACTACTAATATATCCTTACATTATGAGTTTCAAAACATTTTGTTCAAAAATAGAAAAGTTACGGTTTTATCCATTATATATTGGTCATTTCAAGTTTTGCACGTGCGCGCTCTTGCAAGCACGTGCGTGCAAAATGACCTTGATTCCGCAAATCTACATAACATGTCAACTGACCCTAAAAACATTTCACCTAAATCGGATGTGTAGTTTACAAGATCATTCGCGGACAAAATTTTCCCGAGAAAAAAAATAATAATAACTAGTGCTAATTGTAACGGGGACCGTTACAGATGTTCCCCAAACGCTCCCCAACTCCCTTTTGGTGCCAGATTCCCTGGAGGCTTCATTAAATAGGACAAACTCTATGCATTTAAGACTTTAACTACGTTTACCCAGAAGTGTACCAAGTTCATTCAAATTTAAGCATTGCACGCTTGCGCACGTGAATGCATGTGCGTAATGACCATGTCATCTTCTCTACACAATCTATATATTTTGATATACTAAACATTATAGTATTTAATCCAAAAGTATTAAAAAATACGCTCATTCAAGTGTATTTTTTATTTTACTCTTTTCACGCGCACGCACGTGCATACATGAGCATGTTGACTACACCTTCTTGTAGAAATCCATTACATCTATCTACATTACATCTATCTATGTTCTAAATCCCACTCCGTTTGGTTGTAAACCAAGGGAGTTATAGCTGTTTAAAGTTTAATCCAATCAGATTGCAGCGCATGTACACGCACGTGCATGCATGTGCATGGTGACCATACCTTCTTGTAGAAGTCCATTATATCTATCTATGTTCCAAATCCCACCCCGTTTGCTTGTAAACCAAGGGAGTTATAGCTATTTAAAATTTCAGCCAATCAGATTGCAGCGCACGTGCATTCACGTGTTTTTATGATAATTGCTATATATTATGTTATAGGATATCCTAATGCATGGCTATGTTCAAAATTTCAAAGGATTTTGTCAAAAAACAAGAAAGATATTGAGAATTTAGTTTTAGACAATCAGAGCGAAGCGCACGTGCATGCACGTGAGATCTTGCTATTTTGACCATGACATCTTGTGCATACTACTAATATATCCTTACATTATGAGTTTCAAAACATTTCGTCAAAAAATAGAAAAGTTACGGTTAAATCCATTATATATTGGTCATTTCACGTTTTGCACGTGCGCGCTCTTGCAAGCACGTGCGCGCAAAATGACCTTGATTCCGCAAATCTACATAACATGTCTACTGACCCTAAAAACATTTCACCTAAATTGGATGTGTAGTTTACAAGATCATTCGCGGACAAAATTTTCCCGAGAAGGAAAATAATAATAATAATAATAACTAGAGCAAAGCTCGTTGCAAAGCAACGAGTAGGTCTTCCGTCCTGTTTTGACCGGAAGTGACGTCAACAAAAAGAAAGCAATGAGCTAAGTTGTCTCCAGTGACTTTATAATTTCAATTTTGAGTCAAAACCTTCAAAATAAGCTTTTTTGGCTACTTCTGGTTTGACCAAAAGTGATGTGAATTGACAAAAAATTAAGTTTAATGCCTTCAGTGATATATGTTACCCAAAACCTTGTCAAGAATGACAAAAATATGCACTTTCTGATGACTTTCGGTTTGACCGGAAGCGACGTCACCAGACGCATTTTGACTAATTCAATAGATTAAGCTTGACATTTTGAACAACTTTGCTTCTTTGACGTATTACAAATTCAAATTTTTTTTTCAGATATTAAGGAAAAAATTTTGGTCCCTCTAAGTCCTTAATTATAGGGGCAAGCCCTTGATAGTTGACATCCTTTGAAAGATCGTGATATTCTTCACAACTTTTGTTCTTAATGTCTTTACAAAATATTAACATGAAAAAAGATATCGCAGAAAAGGTGTGAACATTTTCTAAATCCCCGATGGGATTTTTTACAAGCCATAGCGAGCGCCGACGTGCAGCACTTCCGGAGAAAGAGAGAGGTATGTGTCACATCAGCACATGTAGCTCTATCATCACTGAAAATATTATGTTTCTGTCTAAAAACATGTTTGAGAAAAATGCTGGTCAATGTGACCCTATGGAAATCACTAAATCACAGAAATCTACACTAAAGAATGCTCTGTGCCAAGTTTAACTTCACTTTGTCCAGTTGTTCTGAGAAGGAAATGAAATTCTGAAGAATTTAAGATAAAGATGATAATGGCTGAATTTTCAAAATTTTACTACAGCTTTAGCTCATATGAGCTAAACTGTAAACAGATTTTGTGCTTTGTTGACTTTGAAATGTGACTGGACATCTCTTTGATCTTGTGTTTGAAATAACATGTCCTTTGTTCTGAATCATGCACATTTGTTAATATGCCAAGATAGCAATGTTCCTTCAATTATACTGTAAAAATACACATATTAGATCTTATATATTGCCACTGAAGACAGACCTCTATCATCTTTACCATTAGAATTGGTATGTCTTCCCTTGGAAGCGGAAGACCTCAATACAGATGTAAACATGCAAGATCTGACAAATATTTAAAAGAACATTTATTCCAAATTAAAAATATTAGATTTTGCAACAAAATCTATTTATCTTGAAAAACTGAAAGCAATTGATATAATCATATTTTTGGATTTATGTCTGTTTCTCAAATCAAAATTTAAATATGATATATTTAAAATCATCTTCTTAAACTGAGACTTGATTCAGTTGATTGTTTCAATTTCATTATGCTGTTTATTCCTTGTCATCCCCCAACAGATGCTCTTCTGGCAAATCATGATCATGCTTGGCATCAAATTTCAGTACTCAGATGACAGTCACACCTATCAAAAGAAATTGATTTTTTTAGAAGTACAACTTATCAGATAAGATAAACCATCAAACTTAGTTATAAGATATTGTTATACCTTTAAAAATTTGTTCCTATACAAATCTATACAGAAAAAAGTCTAACATTTTTAATGTTTTGCTGAGCGGGCATAAAAAAATCGATGTTGGACCGCTCGGAGAGATGTTGGACTGCTTACGTCACAGAATGGGCAGAGCTTAATCTCATTTTCATTCTTTGGTTTTAAACAATGGCAGATCTAATGTTACATTACGGAATATACTAGTAGTACAAAATACATGAATGTCAATAAATACATAATAAAATGAAATGTATAACAAAACATTTATTGACAGAGTTCTCGGGCAAAATGCATTTTGTCGGACCCTCGAACCAAACTGTCTGCCTTCGGCCTAACGGCCTCGGGCAGACAGTTTGATTCTTTGGTCCGACAAAACGCATGTTGCCCTCGAACTCAGTCAATAAATGTATACTGTCACATTTCTGCATGTGTATTATTTGTAAAACTACTCTATAATCATTTATAAATTTAGGTTTACAGGCAGTCATTTGAGGATGTAATAAATAACATATTAGTTTTTCATGATTTCAAATAAAGGGTATGTACATAACTTGTTCATGTCAAAATTTATTAGGAATGGTAATGGTTAACAGTTGTTAACTGACTAATCAGTCAGAAAGATGGTATCTGGTTATGATTTTTTATGTGTCAGGATAAGGCCATTCATAAAGGTGTTACAGCACATTAGGAACAATGCACTAATGAAGTGACAAAACAGCATCGCATAAGAAATAATGAGCTAGCGCAAAGTAACAATGCTGCTGATCTAGCTCATTTAAAACACCATGCTTCTAAGTTTATGACAGCATGCTAATTGTTTAAGACACTTACATGCTAGCGTGAAGTAAAAATGTGCTATCACGCTTATGAGAATGGGCTAGTGTGCTTATGACAACACGGTGACAATGTACTTAGTGCGTTTGTAACAAAGTTTCAGCAGGCTGTTTACACTACGCCGTCAAGCTTACATATATTGACCAAAAAAATAGATTGTGTAAAGTTGTATTAACAAGAAAAGGCCATTCCAAGTCTTTTCTCTGTTTAGCGTCCACCCATCTTTCAAAAACCTACCAATCTATTCGCAAAAAAAAAACAACAACACAGAAGCCAAAACATAAAACACAGGATTAAAATGATTTTCAATGATTTGATCTAACTAAACTACTTTAATAGAAGAAATGTCTATTCTTAAGCAAAAACAAGGGAATAAATGCTTACAATACACCAAATATAACTTACTGTACAGAATTATTTGGAGAAATTGACAAATTCAACAATTTTGCCTAAATTAATCAATTTCAGGACTCTTGATGTTGTGTTTTTTTTCTAACATGGGGTGTCAAAAACCAAGGCGCACACGGACGCTAAACATAGAAAAAACTTGGAATGGCCTTAGCATAGCAGCATGTTGAGCATCAGCACAACTGCATGTTGTTCTAAGTTGCCTTAGCCTAACAGTGTTGAGAACACTGTGTTAGCACATTGTTCCTAACACACACTTTTAACAAATTGCCTTATCAGGACACCATTTAGTTTTCCATATATATTTTAAAAAGACTGGGAATAAAATTCAATTTTCGATAAGCTTCTTTTCATTATAAGTGTTTGCCTAAGCGTTTTTTACTATATAACCCAAATACATCATTGTCTGTTATGGTAGCCTAGTGGTAGGGCAATCGCTATGTATAATCATGAAGCTGGGCTTGATTTTAATTCACTGCATCAAACCTAAGACAAAAACATGTACGCAGTTATGTTCCCTAACCATGCACCCAACATTTGTAGTGAATTAGACCCTAAAAACCTCACAGTAGATGTTAGGATAATGACCCTGAGTTCCAAGTAAAGGTCCATATTGAAGCTATTCACCAGTATATATTAAATGAGTGAATGAGTGAGATTCTCATGATAACATTATCAATCAAAGTATCAATAAGAAGCTGATACTTACTGCTAAATGCTAGAGACAGGTTACTCCAAAGAGACTGTATAAACCAAGATTCTGTGTCACAGTAGGTGTGGGTGTTGGCACGAAAAGGATCCCTTACTTCTCAAAGGCAATAAGTGCTGAGTACAAGTCTATATTTGCAGCTTACTATCCCAAGTGGTGGCATCATAAAATGACTGAAAAATTTTCAATAGACTAATTAACAAACAAACCATTTCTGCAGCCTTATCACAAAAAAAGCAAACTCTACTATTACATTTTTTTTTTACAAATTTCTTTTGCAATTTAACTAAGAAACATACATATGACATAATAAAATATTGATTTAATTAACTGAGCAATATTATATTGTGTGCAATTTTTTTGTCAATAAATTATACTAAATTTTTTTCTGCAGTAACTTTGGACCCACAGTGCTTTGCTTCTTTGAGCTACATTCAAGCTTTAAAGTGGTATTGTAGGCCAAACTTACACTACGACGTCATGTGACTTTAGAGTCTAGTGCCCTGTTCAGACGGAGAGTTTAATTCGCAGTAAATTATTGCGAAGTAAACTAAATTAAATGCAAATCAAACTAATGCGAATCAAACTGTGTTCACATGACAGCTAATTATAATGCAAAGTAACCAAATCGAATAAAAATTTTACTTTGACAGTCATGCAGGCTTCAGTTAGGCTTTTATGACATCATTTACAAATCATGTCACCTTAGGCATAAACAGATGTATTTGACATAATGTCACAATGTCTGTTTTCACATTCTAGTGATTAACACTATATTTTCCTTAGTTTTTCACTCAAAAATAGCACAAGTCAACTTATGTTATCCGATATAACATGTAGCATTTGAGTTAATTACGCCATTTATAAACCGCGAAAATTTATTGGAATTAGCTTACCTAGTCATGTTAGTGTTCACAAGGAGCTAATGCAAAGTAATTTAATGCGCAGTAAATTAATTCGAATTAAAATAATTTAATTTCAGGGTCCATGTGAACATGCATCGATGCACCAAATTTCTAGTGCGGGAAAAAGGTTTTAAATTAAAAGTGTTATTTTAAAATTAACGTCAAGCGGAGTAATACGTTTTTGACGTAACTCATTGTGACGTAGGCAAGTTATGTTATACAAAATGGATAAAACCGTTTAACCAATTAAATGACGTGTTACAACTAAAATTGAAATATTCAAAAATAGCACAAGTACTTAAAGCTGACCACCAACATGTAGCATTTGACTTAATTTTGCCATTTCACATGCCTCAAAATTTAATTGGAATTAGCTTACCTTAGTCATGTTCAATGTTCACAAGGATTTAAAAAATAAGTAATTGCTAATACGAGAGGTAAATTAATTCGAAGTTTTAAAATAATTAGAATTGAACTCAGTCCATATGAACATTGCTTAATAAAATAATTTACCAAATGTTTCAGTGCGGTTTGACAAGCCTGATCTAAATTAAAAATGAATAAGTATCTGCCCTTACCATGCTTATCGTACCCTAACATCACACCCGTCAACATATTATTAGTTGAAAAACATTTTGTTTTGAACATGTTGAAAGCAAGTCTTGTTGAAATTACATGCTCACACATATTTAAATAAAATTTAAAGCTGTGGGGATTTTAAAAGGCTAACTGAGAGCGTCTGAACTGTAAAACAGTTAATATATCGCTGTGTCTGTGTATTTCTAAAAATATCGACAGCTGATAAATGCTCTAAGCTGCCATAGTAATATAAAGTAAATTTTATGTAAACAAAAATCTTACCTTCGAATTCATTCCCATGGTCCACGCCAATCATAAATGAAGATGTAATCGTCAGCTCTTTAATCATTCGATACAATTATCACTGGGGAATCCGAAACAGAGTCAAGAGTACGTGTTCATCCTTGTTTATTACTGTGACAGTCGGAATTTCCTCGTAAACAATTCACACAAGAATATATAAATCGGATAATTTTGCTTAGAATAATGCTCCAGAGGATTGATAAAGTACTTTGAGCTGCAGATAAAATGTCCGTGCATGTTTACATACGGCTTGTATGGTGAGAAAATCCTCAACTTCACTTTGTAAACATGATCAACATGTGTCCGATTTGCCGATTTCGATGGGACACACTGAAACCCGGATGTACTAAAGACCTGAAATTACCCGATGTTTTTATTTTAAATTAAATGATAATATTGAGTATTTAAAATGTCTTATTTTAAAGACCTTTGACTATGATGCATTATGTTATACAAGAATTCATTTGTTTGGAATATTACTGACAATTTTTAATCAGGTCAAATCAGGATTTTAGCATATCAAGTCTTTAGTACCTTCCGTTTCCCACAATGCCGCGCGTTGTTTACACCTATACAAATGCAGAAAAAACCCATTTTGATTTCACCTTTTGTTGTGTACATACATCACATTTTAAATTACTTGCATAAAAAGAAAACAGAGAAACACCCAATCAACACTATATCTTACTGATGCATCAACTAAAACCAGGGACCTATGTTAGTATATAGGTCCCTGCTAAAACTGTGCGTTAGTGGCACAGTAAAGGCTTGGCTGGCTACAGTAGCTAGACAACTTGTCCATGTAAGGTTTCCCACATATTTGTTTTATAAAAAACAAATATAGTTTGGAGTTTGTTTATCTTTATACCAAATGACAGGGTTTTTCATCAATTCGAAATGATTTCATAGTATAACTGTTACCATTAAAAAATTAATATTTTTAGCTCTCAGAAAAAAAAAACGTTTATGATCTATTTACCCCTGGCCTAATTATAGGGGCCAGCCCCTTTTCCTTCATCTTATATGAAAGCTCTCATAATTACGCACAACTTTTGCTGCATATTTCTTGCCAAACTTATTCTCGGTGCAAAAGTAATTACGTGTTTTGACCGGAAGTGACGTCATTTGACGACTTTTGACAATTCCGACATTATTTCCGGCTGACATCACAGTCTGCAAGTCAGAAAAAAATTGAAAAACTCAAATTCAATCGTTTTATTTGATTTATTTTGATTCAAAGGAAAAACTTTGAATTTTCGACTACTTCCGGTTTTTACCGGAAGTACTTCTGATGGATGCTTTTTGTTGAGGATTGTAAATAAAAATATATGTTCTATTTGCCTTTAATCAATCCCGTTAAATTTTTCAAAAAATCTTAAAATTAAACATCCCTTCCTGTGTCGACCGGAAGTGACGGATGCGAAATTAAAAGACGTCATGCATAACTCAATAAGATGTTTTATAATCCCTGAAAATATCATGATTCAATCTTGAGTGGTTTACAAGAAGATGCTTGGACAAAATGACAACTTAAAAAAAGAAAATCGGACAAAAAATTTGACCGGAAGTGATTTTCAAAAAAATGAAAAAAAGGTCTGGAGATATTACAACAATGCATCATTCCTGAAAAAATCTTTGAAATCGGTTCAGTAGTTTCGGAGAAATCACGTGTACTATGAAAAGGGAAAAATAATAATAATAGGAAACATAAGAAAAA